>NW_027315945.1:26870837-27088337 GCF_026437365.1 Eucyclogobius newberryi | reverse complement strand
TCAAATGCAACTTGAGCTGTGCGCTTCCCAGAACAAAATACTGGGGGAAAACACTGAGACAAAGGCAACCTTATGAAGACAGTCACGTAGTACTGTACTTCCCCCAAATACCAGATATGTTGGTATTGAGCTTCTAACAATACATTATTCAGTGTCTACATCTAAACAACTTGGAGTTATTGGCCATATGTTTTAATGATGAGCAGAATAAAGCTCTTTAGGGCTGTACAATTATTTTTTACTGACACCTTGTGGCCAGAAACCGGTATTAAACTGGCTCTATCAAGACAGTGCATTGTTCCCTCAACATAAAACTGAGCAACAATGACAGACAAAAATTTGCACAGTTCTGAAAGCAATTAGAAATTTAAAGCCAAATATTATTCTATTGCCTATATTTTTAATTGGCTGCTTTAATCGTTTGAATCTGGTGCAAACATCTTTCCCTTGGGCATTACGTTGTCCTGAAATGTCAAATACAGTATAAACAGGAGGTCGAAACCTATGGTTATATTTGAATTGACTCACAAGTGTCTTAAGTATTTCTATTTTAGTCTGTGGTCAGTCTAAACTGAATTGTGTTTGATACAAACATATTTTGGGTCTGACTAAACAGAAGACCTTTGTTCTTCTTTTCTCACAAGCACATTGCTGTGTCCTACATTCTTTCGCTCTGGTGTTTTGAATAATTCTTTAACCACAAAATATATAACCCTTCCTTCATCTTGTTATGTTAAGCTTGAGTTGAACCAGTTATGGTGTGGCTGTGGTTATGGAGTGGCTTAGTATTTGTCTTTGTACTTTTACTTTACAATTATTTGTGTAGCTCAAGTCACTGGGGTGAACAACCTCCCACTTTCAACGTTCATCTGTAACAAGTTTATCAGTTCAATTCAAACACTCGCATATATCTGGAGATTTGGTGATGGTATACATTTTATAATTGCTTCAGATATTACTGCAAAAAGCACTTAAGTTTATGTTTAGGAGTTTACCTCCACCATGACAGATTTTATTCTCCGTGTAACTCTTCAATTCCTGGCACAATTTAGCACAAGTGCTCACGCTTACATGATACAAACATTATAATAATCACAAATGAGACAGTGCACAATGTCTACCTCTAGTGTTTGCTTGTTTGAGTAACAGGTCATTTCACAGTGATAGTGCTATTCTTATTAAAAAATATGTTTAAAGACACTTTTAAATCACTTTGACACATTTTCACATTATAATAAAATACATTTGATAAAAAGTAACAGAATAGTGCCTGTACAAACACAACACACATAGTTGAGTCTGTTGAGATTACAGTCAAATACCTCCAGGTCTAGTGGTTCTGACACTGCTGCGTTTGTGTTCTAGGTTTTGGGGAATACAGAGTTTCGGAAGAGCTGGAGACAGTTTACAGTGATGAGTGCTCCTGTCAGCTGTCTCCACTGTCGTGTTGTGGGGTTCTTCATTTTGTCCAGGAACAAGTGCAGATCCTGAATCATGTCTCTGAAACTATTTTTGTACCTCTGGCTCCAGGAATAGAGGAAGTCATAGGCAGGTTTCCACGTGGCCTAAAACAGAGAAGTTTGAATAAAACAGCTACATGCACATTGTAAAAACAACTATACTGTAAATATGAGTGGATGATATTGACAAAGATTCATGTTGATGCTGTATTGGAATACCCCGATATTTATATTCAGTGATATTAATTCATTAAATGTATTAGTTGAGGTTTAAGTATCATACAAATGTGAATGGACTACCCATTTTTCGATATATTGAACACCCCCACAGTTAATACAGTTTACTGAAAGTTAGTAAGTCAGGTAAACATGATTTTTTGTTGTTTTCATCTCTTTGTGTTGTGATTTTAATGCATATGTTAAGCACTTTGTATTACTTTGTGTATTGTGTATTATGCTCAAATAACAAATAACCTTACAAATGTTTTTGGTGAAGCAGTAGCAGTAGTAGTAGCAGTAGTAGTAGTAGTAGTAGTAGTAGTAGTAGTAGTAGTAGTAGTAGTAGTAGTAGTAGTAGTAGTAGTAGTAGTAGTAGTAGTAGTAGTAGTAGTAGTAGTAGTAGTAGTAGTTGTAGTAGTAGTAGTAGTAGTAGTAGTAGTAGTAGTAGTAGTAGTAGTAGTAGTAGTAGTAGTAGTAGCAGTAGTAGTAGTAGTTGTTAGTGATGAAGTAATTGCCTTCATCTAAAACCTGAAAAGAACGATGTAGTATGTAAATCTAGTGTTTCAGATAAATGGAAATACAAAAACATGCAGTTCATTGATTATTTGTACTTGTAGGGAAGATTTTGAGCTGTAGAGCATCAAATAAGTAACTTCATCGACACATTATGGACTCACTTGTGTGTTTTATTGTGCTTTTTATTGTTTTATTGTGAAAATCATTTTTACTTTACGATATGGTTCTTAAAAACCTTGCTTTTTGTGTTATTGGCAGAAAGTAGTCTCAATATTTTCATAAATCTGGATATTTTCTGTAACAATATATCAGACATCCACATTTGTTTTGGTCCTTTTAATACATAGAACATTATTACACAGACCTGAGGGGACACTTCACCGTTCTTGCCTCTGTGGGGGGCTTCATACGCAACTATCTGAGCACTGGTGAGTTTCCCCATCTTCTCCGCCAGCTCTCTCCACCGAGACCCGAGCTCCACAGCCGTCGAGAGGATCACAGTGTTCTGCATGAGCTGAGCCGCAAGATTCACAGCATCCATTTTCAGCAGGCCCTGAGAAGACAAAGACCACCAATACAAGTCACTCCGATAGAACTTTATAGAACTCAAACGCATGCAATTACTGTCGTGATCACATGCAATGGTATTTATTTATTTATTTGTCTATGGGAGTTTTTATTTATTTATAGGAGATCTTCTACTGAAAGTGTTTTTCAGACTTCCTATAAGTGATCTGTTCTTCTGTATCTACCTCTGTATCTACCTGCGTTGCACCAATGAAATTTCCCCATGTGGGACAATAAAGGAATATCTTATCTTATCTTAAGAGTGTAGAAGCTGTACTGTTCACATATTTACACTATTGTTGGGATTAAAAAGTGACAGTGGTTATATCGGTTGCACAAGTTATGTCAAGATAATTGTGATTATTCAGGTTACAGTATAATCGTAAGAAAGTGTAAGAAAATATATAATCGTGGCTATTTCAGAAGTCTTTTTAATTCTCTTTTTAATACGCTTTTGCCTGGCTGTTTTGGTCACATTTAATTAATTTTGCCATTCAGAAAGTTTGATTTAAAAAAGCTGATCACAAACAAAAAAGGAATAGTAATGTGTACTGTAGTTAGACAATGGGAATGAAGGAAAATGAAAGATTTCTTTGATGTTTGGTCAAAGTCTCTCAGTAATAATCATTCAATCTTGACGTTTGTGATGATTATATAGCACGGCCTGCCTACTTCTAAGTCCGTGTGTGTATATATATTTCTAACTAAATCTGGGAATAAACTAGTATCTGAGTCTTGATTTCCTTCTACTCACCACCATCAGTTCGTGCAGAAACTTCCTCCTGCTCTTGTCCGTGTGGCAGTCCTCCTTCAGTTTCTCCAGCACACTGGCCACTTTGTCCGCCTCCGCTTCCGTGTACCTGCGCGTGATGGTGTCCAGGGTCAGGTTGTGGTAGCCCAACGAACTGGCAAAGTTTCTCCAACTGCTTATGTGCTCCGTCACCAGCGTCTGAATGGCGGAGTACATGTACGTGAGCTTTCTAAAGGGCAGCGTCATGTTGTCCAATAGCACCTCTGTGGTCATCTGAATTCCAGTGAAGTCCATCACTTGGTCTTTGGTTATGAGCTTGACGTTTTTGCAGTGAACCAAACCGATCCGGCCTCGGAGGAACCCAATGTACCACTCTTTGACTTTGAAATTTCCCACCGATTTGACAGTGTCCTTCGATAAGAGAGCCATTGTGTCCCCTTTAAAGTACTCCAGCAGGTAGTCCACCCGCGGCTGCCGGAGAACGGACTTCAGAGCGACTCCGTACCACTGCAGGTTCACCGGGTTGTCTTGGAAACTCGGTAAATCCGGCACGCTCTCCTCTGGGATTGTTGGACTTGTGGGCATCATTTCCAGTCGTTTTTCGAATTGCCTGCTTCGCTTTTCAGCTCGCAGCGGTGCCGCGGTCGGGGATGTCACTTGAAATTGTGCGACGGTTTCCGCATTAGATTCTGTCACGTGCAATGCGAGGGTAAAAGGTACTATTTCTGCTGTCCGGGCACAAGATAAGGCAACAGGGAGATGCAAGACTGTGCCTATTTTAAGCTGACTTTTTCTAATTTCCTTTTGCTTATCGTCAGATTGGATTTTAAACATTGCTTCTGTTACGCTAATTGCAATTTTCATGTCATTCAGTTTGTCTGGTTTCAACTGATGCTTCCCCCAAAGCTGCAGCACTAGAGGAGGCAGATTCTTGTTGCCTCGACAGACATCTGAGAATGGCAGCTTTGGCGGGACATCATCATGACAGCACACTACTATTACAACCTTGAAAGATGGATGTATGTAGCGAGGACCGTAAAGCGCCACTGTGACTGAGCGGTCAAGGTAATCCCACACTGAAGAGGCGGGGGGCTCGATAGCACAGGCCTCTGCCACGGCAATAACATAGAAATGTGTCTTCAACTCCTGCAGCTTCATTTGCATCATGTTTTTGTCAATGTAACAGTCGTCCATTTTGACGTAGGGGCCTTCTCTCTTGTTAGACAACAGCGCGGTGACAGTTATCAGCTGGCTTGTGTTGTCAGCGCGCACCGCTCCGGACAGCTTCACGTCCAGAGCGATACACTTCTTTGTGTTGATGTTACTCAGGATCACTTCCACCAGGGGGCTCATGGTCGTCATGTAGTTGTTATTCAGCCCGGGAGGGGGGTCTAATGTTGCTTTCAGGGTCACTTCCTGGACTTCCCCGGCCGCCACATGGTCTTTGGGGAAATGGATGCTTATATCCGAGTCGGGCAGCTGAACAGAGCCTCCTGTGTGTCCAATCTTACTGATGACCTGGAAGTCTGTGGCCTGTGTTTGGGCCCAGCCGGGACTTTGGCTCATCAGGTTCAGATCCAGGCAGGAGCGGGTGAGCTGCCGGTGGCTCAACCATGCCATCTTGTAAGCTTCTCTGTCGTCTTTTAGCCACTCAAAATCTGGGTTCAGGACCGTCCCGGGGGGTTTGGTGACGCTGTTGACACGCTTTGGCCCTTTCCTCTCCAGGTCGTCCAAAATGTCAGATGCACTTCGGCATCGCCCTGACCTGCCGCTGACTTTGTTCTCCAAATGGTTTTCGATGTTTCCCTCATCCGATGATGTGCTTGCTGCATCGTCGTTGTTGGCGTGTTGGTCCGAGTCTTGTTTTGCGTTGATTGGATTGGGAATGTCTTTGTCTGGGCTGCTAAATACAATGTCGTCTAGGAAAGGATTAGACCCCGATAGTTTGTTCCAGAAGGGGTTTTTCGTCTCAAGGGACTTTGGGATACCTGCGCGTAGAGGGGGCCACGCAAAATTAGTGTCGGTCGCACCTGAAAAACATGACAGTGACGTTTTAAATATACAGGACTAACAAATGATTCATAGCTTTCTTCTTTTGATATCTTACCATTTGTGCTGTTGGTAAAAATATCATCATCCAGATCAATCAAAGTTCCCTCAGATCTGCTCCGCATGAGACTCCCAACACGACGTATCGACTGTATTCTTCTGTCCGCCATATTTCATCTGTCAAATAAAAACTTTGATGTTTGAATTGCCGTAACACCATTTCAGATATTGACGTAATAATAGAAGTGTAGGTGGTGTGATTGTTGCGTTTTTCGACACAGTGATCCTTGAGCAGTCTGAACAGCCACTGTCAGTTTGAAAGCATGAAAAAAGCATAAGGTGTTTACCGTGTCACTTGTTTGTAGACAGGACACTACCCATTCACAGCTTGTCAGTGAGTCAGTCATTAATAATGTGCTTTCTTACAGCAGTCAGTGCACAGGAACAGGTTGGTCTTGTCAAGCCTCTGAAACAGTAGTTAGTTTCCTTTGTGCCCCTGGCTATAATCAGTGTAGTTTGGTTGTATAGTCAAATTACTAGGCCTAGAAACAAAATATATTTCCATAATAAAACAAAACTATAACCAAAGTAGCCTATAATAATAATAATAATAATAATAATAATACATTTGTCAGTAGCCATAAAGTAGGTCAAGTGCATTTATTATAATCGAGTATCACATATTGTCAAAGTTAATCATTGTTTTTTTAATAACACATATATTCATACATAGATACAGTGGAAAATAAACAAAAACAACAATAAAAGGATAATAATGACAGGGACGATCATGAGCAGGTGCATCTGTAGTTACACATCAAATACGCATCTAGCCATTGCGCGCAGAGTTTGCTACAATAGTTTCACACCAGTCAAAACGATAAAGAAAAGTTATATTCTCACCGACCGCGTGAGTTGTTGGATATTTAGTTTGGTCGCGTTGTCAGAGACAGTCTTCTTCACTCATTTACGCTCATTTCTGGGGCGTAACCACAGTGTTTTCGCCTCTTCACGTTGCAGAGCTCCGTGGTTCCTCTCGGGCACAGGGCATTTTGGGACTGGAAGTCTCTAATAAAACACATAACCAAAGTAGAGGAGTGGCCTCTGGGGCTGACGAACTACATTCCCCACAATGCAACGCGCTGTTTGAACTGTACACACTTGCAACACCTGAAACTCACTCCGCGCAGGTCCTACCCGTGGTTTCGGTTGTGGAGCTGATAAGAGCGACTACAAACACGAGGTATCTGAACGTGAAGGTTAATGTTTGCACGGTTTTAACCTTCACGTGGAGCTTTAGCACGCCACACATCAGCAGCACATTCATGTTGGAAACTGCACATAGTCCTATTGATTTGACTGCTTTTCCATCGTGCGCATCATGAACGTTTGATTAAATAAAGGTGGTCTCTTGATAATAGCAAAAATTGGATTTTTAATCACAACTCGATACGTTTCTAAATGCATAATATGGAACAGTTTCTATCCACACGTTTGCCACATGGGGGCAGCATTTCTCTTTTAGTCTAACCCGTCTGGTCATCAGACTTTACTTCAAGTCACTTGCTTATATTCGTTTGGTGTTATTTGAAATGGCTTCCCAAAAAAATACGTTTATATATTTCTCTTCTTTTTACATCTCTCTTCTTCCGCTTATCTGGGGCCGGGTGCGGGGGCAGCAGTCTAACAGGGACTCCCAGACTTTCCTCTCCCCAGACACTTCCTCTAAATCCTGTGGGGGATCCCGAGGTGTTCCCAGGCCAGCCGAGAGACATTGTCCCTCCAGCGTGTCCTGGGTCTTCCATGGGGCCTCTTCCCGGTGGGACATGCCCGAGCCACCTCCGCTGGCTCCTCTTGTATTTCAGTTTTGAGAAAACCAAATGATTATCCATAGTCTCTTTTTCTTGCATCTTAACTTTGCCTTGTCCTGGTTAAAGTGTTTTGACCACAGGATGTGTTCCTGTTGGAGTCCTGTTGAGTCTGTTTTCATGCTGCGTCAGATGTGACTCTCATACAAATGTCTTCAGTCACTTACCTTTTCCTAAAGCGGGAGGGCAGTTCCTCTTGGTCATTTTTGTGTTTTCTGGGTGGCAGAGTCAGAAAGGCTTTGTCTGTCCAGAGGAGGATCAACGCCTGACACTATAACCTCAGAGGTCCCATCAGGAGAGCTAAACGTTCTCTGTGATTCTGAAGGTAAAGTCTATAGTACACTTGAGCTTTTTGTTTTAGTGAAATGTTTAGTCTATGTTTAAAAAAAGAAAGTCCACTCTGCGAGTTCACATCAATGTTTTAAATGAATGATCTACAGACTGATACAAGCTTATCTATTTCCCTTCTTTGAAAACACTCTTGTCTGAAAATATAGCCTAGAAATATTTTCATCTTATCTATTTGTTCTTCATTCAAAGTAAAGCATATTTCTGGTCACAGTACTTTACAGTTTGTGTGATGAGAATATACTTTATGTCATTTTAGATTTGGTTTGTTGACTTGTAACTTACGGTCGACTGTTGGCACCTGCTTGTACCCATGGAGGTAATGCCACATCCTGAGCAAAGCAATAACATCTCCATAAAGACAAGCAGGTAGTGGACCTTCCTCCTGATAATGTGGACATGGATTCAACACTGAGAGTTTTAACGCTGATAGATTTGAGGCGAAGTTGAAGCACTAGATGGCGCTATACGGCTGCTGTACTTCAGTCCTCTTTTGGCAGAGAAATAAAGGCAGCGGATTTGGCCTATACTGCGATATACTGACTGAATGCATTTGTTTTATTATAAAACATGTAATCTATTTTAAACAAATAAATAAATACAAATGATTCGGATATAGATATAGATATAGGGAAATAGACGACATGACTTTATATCCACATATTCCACTGAGGGAAGTCAAGATGAGTTAACTTTGTCCTCTTGTTTTCTTATTTTGATTCTTTTGAATTCTTCAAAAGAAGATGGTAGATGTTGCCTAGTTATAGAAATGTTTTTTTTTTTTTGCGCCAAATGTTTATTGCCCAAATTGTTTTTTGCGCTTTGAGCAAGGAGCGCATCATCTTAATATTCTAAGACGCATCAATTGTTTAAGCTTATTAATCTTAATCAATGTATTATTTGTAATAGGGACTTTATTTAAAATATTGTAATATAGTTGTAGTACAGGCCTATGTGTTTCATTAACACGTCCCACGTTGCAGGTCTTGTAGTTAGTTTGGTAAACTTACAACAATTTCAAAACACCAACATAGACCAATATTATTTAATTCTATTATTTAAAATTAACATTTCGTTTGGAAAATATTTTAAATAATACAAATCTCAACACATCATAGGAGGGAAGTCTTGACATTAGGGGTATATTTACAACAATAGTTGTGACTTGAAAAACAAGCAAAACAATATAAAACAGCATTTATGACTTTATAAAACACCATTTGTGAACTTCTTATCTCACTGACCTGTGCTGACTTAGCTTGGCGCAAAAAGGTATGGGAAAAAAAATAAAATAACATAAAGCAATGACTTGTAATTATTTGTAACGACTAAAACCAACAACCTTTAGGTTCAAGTACAAATTATAAGGGTCTTTTAACGCACAGTGCGCGCTTACTGCGCATAATACAATATTGTTTCTGATTTCTTCTCTTTTTCCCCCTCCCTGATCCACTATTTACTGTATTGATGGCTTCATTAAAAGCCACTTTCCCAGAAAATAATTAATTGGAAATTAAAAAGCACTTTACATCATGTGTAATTAAATCAAGTGGGTAAACAATATAGGCCTAAATGTTTTGAGTGATAAAAGTGCGCCTATGGTAGACCCCTAAACACAATAAAACTCGTGGTTAAATAAAAATTCCACAGTACATTTCATATCATGTCAAAGAAAAATCCAAGTACATTTCTTTATATTTGCAAATATTTACTAGAGTCAATATACAACTAGAAATACCTATACAAAAGCGTCTCTTGGACAAACACACCTTTACAGTGGGACGAGATTGGTCTAACCTACTTTATGTACACATTTTGATGACAATTTCTTCAACTGGCCCAGACTTATAAAGGTGGCACAAGGTGACGCGAATAACAACGTGAGAAATTTACTTTCAAAATAAATTCAACTAGAAACATCCCTTTAGAACAAATTCTCCTGCTTGATAATAAAGTGCCAAAGTTTGGTTTTGAACACAAGACATCAGATCATCACTTCCTTGTCCCAATTCTTCATGTTGCAATAAGATTGCACATGTGTTGGAGCCAAAAGAAGTTGTGTGCGCTTCTTGTTGCGTGCGCCACTACTGCATTCAGAAGCTCCGTGAAAATACTTAACTTGAACCGTTAGGAGAGACGCAGTTTGACTGAAAACAAAGACGCACGGGCCTTTTCTCCTCACGTAACAACATTCACCGAGTTTCCGCGTGTCCAGTGTATTTGCACCTCAGAGAATTCAACGCTTTGAGACTCAAAGGCCATTCAAAGTCACCCCCTGACTCGTCTCGTTTGAGTGCAACAGGTCGGGAGATTGGCATTGGGGGCTCCCGGGAGCACTGTGCTCACTGTCGGTGTCACTGCCCCTCTTGCCCCCGCTGCCCCCGGAGCCAGACCCGGCCGAGCCCCCTGCGCTGTGAGTCTTTACGTGTTTACTCAGATGGTCGCTGCGCATAAACCTCTTGTTGCACACGGGACACGCGAACCGTTTCTCCCCTGTGTGTGTGCGTAAATGTCGCTGCAGCTCGTCCGAGCGCGTGAATCTCTTTCCACAAAAGAGCCAGTTACACACAAACGGTCTTTCGCCTGTGTGCCAGCGCAAATGTGCCTTTAGGTGAGATGTTTTCCCGTAAACTTTTCCGCACCCGGGAATGTGGCAGCTGTGGAGTCCCTTTCTCCGTAAACTCGCGCCCGCCGGCCCCAGTCTCTCTGCTTCCTGACAGTTGGGACAGTCGCACGTGGCTCTGCCAGAGTAACGCCGCGCAGAGGAGCGCGGGGAGCCAGCTAAAGAGGCTGGCGGAGCCCCGGACAACATCGTGCCTCCTGCCCCGGCCAATGGAGATGGACTTGAGTCAGGATAAGAGGACAGGACAGGCTTGAATCCGTCCATCAGGTGCTGTCCGGTGGTCAACAGGTGCGGAGAGGGGCTCGTGCTGAACGCAGAGTGACCCAGAGTGGAGTAATCAGAGTTATATCCGCCTAAAGGAGAGTGCAGGGATGTTTGCAGTCCTCCGGAGTGCAAAGACGTCTGGAGCGCGGCTCCGTTCGGGTTCTGAACGTCTATCCATCCTGCTCCAACGTCCCACCACGTAGACGCGCTCGTGGTGCCCACATCTCCAGTGGGGATCCCGGGATGAGACGACTTGAACCAAGACTCGTAGGGATGTGCCACGCTCATTCTGGGGTAGATGCCCTGCAGACTGTCCACTGAGGTGTGCACCTTGGAGATGAACACGGGCTGGTGGCTGGACTCCTGGGAGCCGCTGGAAACAGATGCCTGGAATACAGAGTAATCGTTCCCAAAGTGGGAGCTAGAAGTCGTGCCGGGCGTCAAAGAAAAGGCACTGGATCCATTGGAGTTGTTTGGGCCGAATGAATCCGAGATCCCAGATCCATTACGGCTCACCCCAAAGCCGGGCAGGCCAGACCCAAGGCTGCAACTGCTGGACGCTGCTCTTTTCCATGGATGGAATCCTTTCCCAAATGAGGAAGAATTATCCGTAATAGTAGAGGGTGATGGGCTGGGGCTCCCAATTTTATTGCATGTTGCGGCTAACATGGCTAAAGGAGTCGATCCTAACCTCGGCTCCTCCTGAAAACACAAGACAAACAGTGAGTGACTGGTCAGCCTGACAAGTTGAACAGGTTCTTTACGCACGAACTCCAGCTCCAGAAAGGGGCTGTCGATATCATGGACTAGAAACACTCTACCATCTTCAACTATGACAATTCAATAAGAAAAATGCCCTATGACAAATTAGCTCCTACCTGGACAAGTGGTAACACACCAAACAGTAACAGATCGTTCACAGGCGCATGCCAAACAGGACACCGGGAAACGCGTTCTGAGCTACAAATCTAACTTCTGTTTCCTCCGCAAAAATCTCAAGAGACGTTTCGGGAAATACATGTACTGCACTGGCTTTGCTGTCTGTACTGACCGCTGCGAGTTTAATCCTCCTCTGCCGGACAATGACACGAACTAATTAAACCAGCAAGAAAGTCCTTTAGACTCACCCCTAGAAGTGAAGTTGCCATCACACAAAAACACTGCCCTCTTCAGAGGATCTTTTTATATTTATGAATCAGAGCACTGTTTTTTTTAGAGGTGTGCAATACAATGATGCGGTCCGCCCATTCTTCCACAATTGTAGGCTCCTCTCTGGCTTTGAAGTGCCGCTGTGACACGGGCGACCAATCAGCAGGCGCGTCGTGCCGCACTGCCACATTCTCCGTGAGGTCATCAATAGAGCGTCTCAGACAGCTCTCCTCCCTCCTTCACCCCACACCGCCCCCTCCATCATAAAACACAGCGGAAGGAAGGCAAAGTTAAATGACACTGAATTAGGAAGGAGGAATTAGGGGCACTTACGGAAATTTTACTGAACATCATTCCATAAATAAAAAGAGGGCACAGCCACGTGTGGCCGGTAAAATAACGAAAACTTTGACTGCCTTGTGTCCACTGACACACTGAGTTCCATCCCGTCACAACCAAACGGCCCATTGAACAGATTCTGTGAAATATCATCTAATATTGTTCTTACTCTTTCTTGTTTTGTTATCCAGACACGAGCTCTGTGCAACAGGCCCAATAGTTTTATTTTGTTTTTCAGCCGAAGTGCTACTTTTGTACAATAAATGACTCTTTGGAAGTTTCACTTTAATATACACACGATTTCAGGCGATATATAAAGAGTGCTTTGTTCTTGGTTCTGGATAATGGGTCTGGTGCCATTTTAAACTTTAACATTACTGTAATTGCGCCCAATTATCTTTGACAGTTTTGATTAAAACTAGCACATTCCGTGGGTTGATAAGTCAATTTCTGATATTAGTTTATAGCAGAGGAGGAGGAGTGAAAGGTTGATGTAGTTGACATTTGCCTTTTTTATTTTGGATATTACAAAATAAAATAAGTGGAATTGCCAAGGCTTAGTGGTGGGGAAAGAGTGGTGGTTTGGGTAATGGACATTATTTATTATCAGTGTATCAGGGGATTGCACTGAGCTCGGGTAAAATCAAATGATAAGATGGTTAAATTGAATAGGTTCATCACTTTGCCTGGTGACATTTTACTAAATCTATAAAGCAAGCTGCTGTTACATAATGAGAAGACTAAGGACCGCGCGTGTTAAAGGCTGGGACTCAATCTGGGCGCTATTAGCATGCAGGGCGCGCTGGAAGCATACATTTCATTTGAATTTCAAATTTAATAACGCAGGAGGTTTTTAATCATCTACACTTTTATTTGTTTGATATTAACATGCTTATTGACCAGCTCTGTTGACCAGCTTGGTCATTACAGGACAGGGAAAAGTTAATTAAAACGACCAGGGATTATACATCACATCATCTGCCTAAACCATGTCGCTTCCTTTATTACACAGCGTGATAGATGGACTGGCTGATTAATACTTGTGTTTCTGCGATTAGACAGCCGCTTTTGGGATGTATTTAATTTTTTTTACCCACAAGAACACGAATAGATTCAGTTAGAATTGTTATTTAAAAAAGTAAAACAAAAATAAATACATTTTACGCGCAATTTTTTTTTGCAACTTCTACTTTATAGGGTCCATAATTTACCATTAAGTTAAAATAGGCAAGTTTAAACGTGTCTCCTGAAAATGTTGTTGCAAATTCTTACAATAGTAGGCCTATAAAACAAATGTAGACTCGATTTGCAGCAGCGCGCACACAAACTGCAATTATTAGAATACAATAAGATACAAAAAAACTATTTTCATTCTTCACACAAAACATGCAAACTGAAAACACAATCTTACACACATGACATACGTTTTTTTAAAATGTGACAGAGGTAAATCAAAGCGTACATACGTGCTCCTCAGAGACGCGCACTGACTGACCCTCGGCGTGAGCTCTGCAGAATAAACGGCTGCTCCTGAGTCGACTCTAAAACTCTCAACTACATCACAGCAATGTTACACCGACTGATCAAGCAGCTGGTAATATACAAAGCCTAAATAAAAATGCGGAATATTGAAAAGCACAACAAATATAGCCAATTTATAATATGCGCTATTCAACCTAAATGACCGCAGTGCACTACTTTTATGTTATTTTTTTTACAGAAATAGTGGTGGTTGTAAAAGCTTGACTGATTACTATTTGTAAAATGCTCAGTGCAGGGGCAAATTTATTACAGGTGTCCAACTCTTGTCCACCTTTTGTTGCCTGTTGCGCGCTTCGGCCCGGGTCGCTCCCAGTTCATATGATGCAGAGGTTGTTCTTTACGCGCGCCTGTAACTGTAAGCCGCGTCGAACAGATGTCCCCATTCAGTCCTTTCTTCCACACATGGGCTATATTACCATCATGAAATCAAACTCAAAACCTGTCCTTCGCCGCAATAATGACCGCGTTATTCTGGGCCGCTGAGCTCGAACAAAGTGTGTTCAATATTGCGTGCTCCGAAATCAGTCACTGCCTGGAGAACTCCTGAGAGGACTCATGATTTACAACATCTATTTTTAATTCAGGCTTTTTAAAAAGAACTCAAGAGTGCATACATTTCTTTGTGTTTTTTTTCCTAATATGCAAAATAAAAAGCAGTGAAATATTTCAACTCTCAATATTTATGTGAGGGAACAAAATCATTTAATGTCACTACAACATTATTGATAAAAGTAGAGCACTGATCATGGTCTGTATGTTTTCAAAGCCATTCACTGGGAGGATGGAGAGAGCAGATGTCCGTCTGAGCAAAGAGCTGCCAAGTGAGTCCGGAGCGGAGCCACCACAGACACAAGGGCCCAACTGGTGTGACAAAAGATGTGCAGGAAGCCCCTCTTCGCCTGGGTGAGCCACACAGAGGGTCGGCCGGCCTGCCAGCCCGCAGGGACCCTGTCTGCTGCAGCCACACACCCATGTGTTACTGGCTTCAACTCACAGTATGAAAAACACCCACATTCACACAAACACAAACGCATATGTAGGAATGTGAAAATCAGAACTCGTCCAAATCACTCCTATAAAAAATATTTGTGATTTAAATACAGACAGCTACATTCACTGTCGGACAACATTACAAACAGAACTATTATTGTCCTATTATTAACCTTTTGACAAGTGTCAGGGAAAGAGGGGCTAAACAAATCTGTCTATTTTGAAAACATGACTTGCCAGTGTTGTTGCTCCCGAAACGGAGGTGTTGGTGGTGCGATGCTCTGTGTCTCGAGGTCATTGGAAGTGGGTGAAGAGGCCCTGACTCCGTTCCAAGCACAGGTGTGCAGCACGGACAGCGCTCAAGGGGTTCACTCAGCCATAAACAATGATATAAATGTCTGGCAAATAAAATGGCTAGTTAACAATCTTTTGACTGCTCTAACCTCTGAGCTTTTGTCGCGTATCGATCAGCCAGCTGTTCCCGGCTTTGTGCGGGAGGATGGGTGCCTCCGTTTCCTCTGGGAATGAAAGGGACAAAACGTTCCTAAGTTTCCCTTTCTTTTTAAGTCAACTATAAAACAAAAAGCAAAACATGTTTGTCAAGCAATTAAATATTTACAATTGCATAAAGTAGCTGGTATAATGTGGCTTTGTTATTAACATATGCATGCTGTTGGTTATTGTAGAAACAGTGTAAATGGTTATTTGGAGGGGCTTAATTTGCCTGCTGTATTAGGATAATAGTATGGTAAATGACAGATATCTTGAGAATTGCAGTGCATGTCAAATGATGTGCTCATAGTTACAGCAGCACCTGTCAGTCAAACTACATAGGGATCGTCTTGTCTCTTTGTCTCTTTCAGCTGCACATTTTACCATCACATTTTATCTGCAACACCAGCTTTTATGTCGAGTGTTGTCCATCTGTTCCCATAAAAAATGAGTTTGATCACAGATTTATTCATTTATTTGCCAGTTGGTGTTGTAATCACTGTTTCCCTGGCCACTTGTTTGCCGCTCTGCACTGTTAGATTACAGTTTTTGATGATAAACTCCAATACAGTGTATTTTGGATCCATTTGGCACAACTGCTTCATCTGCGGGCCATGAGGTCTTCTTATTGACTTTCAGCGGGCCCAACGTTGCACTTTGTCAGCATGAGCGGCGGGCGCGGAGACAGGCGGGCGAGGCAGTCATACAAAGTGAAGTACTTAGGATTAGCCCTGACTCTTCAAGTTTCAGTAATTATCCTCCCAGTGGCATTCTTGTTGGATAATAATGGAAGTCCGGGTGTATGCCTGTCACCTCTCAAGTGTGGGTGGAGGAAGCAGGCGAGAGGCGCAAGACATAGACATGTTTGCTCTTCTTGTTATGTCATCCCTGAAGCACTAGACTAAGACACACTGGCTCTGAAGTGGGACTGATATTTTTCATGTGTCTAACATGTGCCACACTTGGATTCTGTTCACTGTGGATGTGATAATGAAACATGTTCTCAGAGGTGATAATGTGCTTTAAGATCCAGCGTAATTACAAAGTGTCTGAAGTGTGTTTTCATAAACAAATCTGTTAGAACATACTTGGATTGTTTGTTTGTGCACTGACTGCAGCTGATTGCTGCTGATTATATTTTTGAGCACAAATCTCTTTTCTCCTGTTTGTGTAAAACCTTTGTTTTGTCTCGTACAACTTTTGTAAGTTTTCTTCAAGTTTTCTCCAGTTGTAAAGATGCTGAGGCCCTGCTATCTTTTCAAAGACAACACAATGTTTTAATTAAGAGGTGGTCCGATTTCCCAGTGGAGAGTCTGTCGTTTTCCATTTACTTAGTTTATCATATAATAAAGAGGTTGCCTTGTCCTTCTATATACAATTGGTTTTAATCAGCCTGCAGGCCTTTCATGACTGATAATTTATGCTAAATTGACAAGGGTGGAGGATATCACTGAAAATCATTATGACAGGGTTCAGGTCACTGCCTGTCAACAGCCTGTTTTGTTCTGTCCATCTCACTCTTGTCTAACTACTGAATTTCTAACATGGCAATTGATAAGGAAGAATTACATTTTTGCCCTTTAAGACAGCCCTACAATTCAATTCAAAATATGTATAAAATGAAACAATGACCGTATTATTGTATAGAAAACAGTGCTTTGCATGTCAAACTACACCACATTCATATAAATAAATATATTTAGAAAAGTATTATGCAGAATAATATATTGCTGTTTTAATGAGGTGTCAAATGCTGTTAATTGGAAATAGTTTGATAAACACTTATTTATAGTTGATGTAAAAATTCCTGCAAAGCCACATCAACAAAATGATTAAAAGTATAACTGATTATATCTAGAAAGTTAAAAAAGCCTATGTGTTATTTCTGCTGTACAGACCAATAATGCTTCACCAACAGAAAACAGAACATTTTGCTAATTATTTATCATTCACCCCATATAATGTAACGTAATGTACCATTGTGAATTATGATCAGTGGATTTGCTGCTGCCCTTTGCTCCTTAGAATAATATGTAAAGATTAGACTTTTGCACAGTACTTCAAATAAAGCATAATATACCCAAGGTTTAAAATGAACCCAGGTGTGTTTTGACTTTGCTGGTTTAAAGTGGGCCTTGTTAGTGTGAAAGTACAAACAGTGATTTGAAGTCTAGGTGCGTGTGTGTCTGTGCGTGTGTTTGTGTGTGAGTGTGTGTGTGTTTGTCCATGCTTATGTGTGTGTGTGTGTGTGCGTGTGTGTGTGTGTGTCTGTGCGTGTGTTTGTGTGTGAGTGTGTGTGTGTTTGTCCGTGCGTATGTGTGTGTGTGCGTGTGTGTGTGCGTGTGTGTGTGTGTGTGTGTCCGTGCGTATGTGTATGTGTGTGTGTGTGTGTGCGTGTGTGCGTGTGCGCGTGTGCGCGTGTGTGCGTGTGCGTATGTGTGTGCGTGTGTGCGTGTGCGTGTGTGCGTATGTGTGTGTGTGTGCGTGTGCGTGTGTGTGTGTGCGTGTGAGAGAGAGGAGGGGGGTTGTTGCGGATGAGCCTTAGGAGGAAGCCTGGGACACTCTTTGCGCCTTGCAATTTAATCACTGTATACCCAGGGAAGTATTGACAGTTGTCCTGTGGAAGCTATTAAAGTTGCTGTCCAAGGTTAAATGAAATTGCAGTTTATCAAGGCAGCATTGAGAAAATAAGGGAATCTGCTCATGGCTGTTGATTAATGTGGAGCGTGATCAACACAAGGGGTTCATTAAGCTATACATCACCAGGGTAATTTAACATGTCATCGCACCTGCTGTCGCTTCCCTCCGCTCTGCGCCTGTGGATGTCGGGTCTGCAACCTCATATTCTGGGACAGGCTGCGACTTGTAACATCATGCTGTTGTTGTGTTGTTTGTGTTGTCTTTCATTGTTGAACAGCGAGCTATTAGAATATTGTTAGAATCCCCACGGCAGTGTTATAAATAGTGTCTTTACACAGAGGTGGAATCTGTTCTAACGTAGTCAATATTCAAATCAAATTACAAAACTAAAAGTGAATGCAATATGTTTTGTGATTACTATACTACTACTGCTACTACCACTACTAGTACTATTAGATACTGCTACATATATTACAGGACAACTACAAATGCACTATTGGTACTACTAAGATAATATATGATTTTTCCACAGTGGGGAAATTTCAGGGTTGCAGCACACAGTTTGAAAATACGGCAAGAGATTAGAAATATGCAAATAACCATAGTCACAGCGTTGTAGCCGTATATTTCTGATCGCATATATTATGTCTAGTGAGTTCAAGAACAGCAGTTTGTGTTTCTGCACTATTGTAACACTGGAACCTCCCCTCTGTGGGACAAATACAGGTTCTCTTACCACTACTAACTACTACTAACTACTAACTACTACTAACTACTAACTACTACCTTGTATTAATAATATTCAAATTTTACAGCTATTTAACTGATATTATTAGCCCTACTTTTACTGATATATCTTGGTGTTGCAGTCGCTACTTCTTACTGTACTGCTTCTACTAATATTATATTCTTTAATATTGTTACTACATACCAAGTTCCTAAAATACTCTTATTCAGACCCCTACTTGAACTAGGGGGGAAAGTAATGTATAATTGATTTAACAAAAGTATAAAACAAAGTTCATTCAACTATAGGCCAACATTGTCAACTCTAGAATTTGTGATTGTGCCTGATCTTTCTGTAAAACTTCTGCGCTCAAACGGGCTGCACTATGTTTCAAATGTAGTTAAAATCAGGACAAATCAAAGTCTAACGAGGCCTTTTGTGTGTATTGATTCCCAGCCCAGCCGCTCATCTCATCAGAGGAGGCTGCAGCTGACGAGCGTCCACAGAGCTATGCTAATCAGAGCCGCGGTGCAGTTTTTCTGGTGGATTGGTTTACTGGAGGATAATTGATGGTGCTTGAGGGACAGGCGTGAGTCGGACATGAATCACAGGGCGACGTGGCTCGTGATAAGGAGCTGAAAGTCGCGTGTAATTAAGCCGGGCACTAGAGACCAATTGTTTGTGGAATGATTTGGTCGGGGCTAATTGACACTAATTGTTTAATCAGATTTTCTTTCCCTCCGTACTCAGAACGCGTTCCTCTGACACTTCACTCACATCGTGCTCTTCGTGCGGGATTCCTAAAGAGGTCCGACACGGTGTATTATATCTCTTATGACAACTCAAAAGGTTTCAAAGATTCAAGTAGTTTTACTTTCCGAGTACTTTTTCTGGAAGTACTTTACGTCCCGTCATTTTAAAGATTGTAGGAGAGTCAAGTTTGTAACTGCAGCATTAGAAGTTGTTGTTGTGTGTTTTTTGTGTGTGTTTGCAAATCATTTCCTCAGTTACGGTACATCTGAAGTACTTTTTTAAATGTATTATTATAAAAAAAAATACCTCCAATTAGATGTTGCAAGGATAAAGTATTAGGCTGATACAAACAATTTAATTAAATGTACAACAATGGACTTTCAGCTCTAATAACTCTAATAGATGTGCATTTGTGAGGAGTGAGATCATGCCTGTATTTCCATATGAAGTGGCTCTGATTGATTTTGTGTGTGCAGTAACCACAGTCTGTCCTAACAGCAGTGGTGTTGATAAGCTGTGAACTCTGCAGATTTATGACACTTGGAGCGGGTCATAAATTAGCACAGTAAGACCCAAGACCCTCCCACGTCAGCTACTGGAACTGTCCTACTTAGAGCACTTCTGTACGGCCGTGTAAACAACATGGGGACGCTTCATTTGGATGACTTGTTAATCATTTATCTATATCGTATTAAACTGGGTCAAAATAACTAGGCTTTATACTACAGTGGCAATAGAAATATTATTGTCATTATTATTCTGTGGTTCTAGAAAATGTTTAATAAATATATTCCCCTTTTTCCAAATGTATGCATATGTTTTCATGGCTCATTATCAGCAATTTAAACTTTCAATGGATTCAAAGAGTTTAACTCGCTGCCCCGACATCATGCGGTGACATGTTGATTCAAAAGCAAAGTTTCAATAATTTAATTCATAATTTCTCATGTAGCTGTGCGTTTCTCAATTAGCAGTTGGTATATGCGAGCAAATAATTACATTGGCAGAGCTCTTAATGGCAGTAGTACATCATTAACGCTCATCGTCACAAAGAAATATTACGAGTATCGGCAGCTGCGCACACGGCAAGCTGTTTAGTAAGATTAAATGAGGAAGCGGAGCAAATAATTAGAGACAAGACTTTGTATTAGATCTGATTAAATCCAGCGGGTTTGAGTAACGACCCAGTGATGGGAGGAGCCCAGCATA
This sequence comes from Eucyclogobius newberryi, assembly GCF_026437365.1. Classification (NCBI taxonomy): domain Eukaryota; kingdom Metazoa; phylum Chordata; class Actinopteri; order Gobiiformes; family Gobiidae; genus Eucyclogobius; species Eucyclogobius newberryi. Next base: position 27,067,831 of record NW_027315945.1, on the reverse strand, counting down.
CGAACATGAGATCTAACATCATTACATTTAATGGCAATTAAACATGTAGCTTTTTTAATTAACACAAACTATGATGGGAAATTAATGGTTATTACTCAGGGGCCAGCCAAGGGGAATGCTGGACCTTCCCTCTTATAGAAAAGTATAATGCAATCTGTGTGGATAATCGAGTTAGTGTTTTAACGACCAATGTTGACCTAGACTTCTGTGATTTATATTGATATCATAATGTCATAACTTGTACTTGTATGTACTACTTTGGCTATTTGAATTTGAGCACACAACAGTGATGATACTTCTTTTATTTTTGTATTTTTACTACTGTGTGAAGTACTTTGTGACTATATGTCTTTGAAAAGTGCTGTACAAATAAAGTTTACTTACTTTTTTAATTCAAAATAATTGAGTTCAAACTTCTCCCCATTATATTGGCAAAAGATGTATACCTGGCTTAATAGAAATAAATTATTATCATTGTTACAAAAACGGATATAGAAATTCAAATTAAATTAGGTGTTACACTTATTATATTATACATATTTGTATCATTAATTTATTGATAAAATATCTTCAATGGAATTTGAATAAGAGTTTATTAGCTCTGACAACTTTGTGTTCAATTTTTTATTACCATTTATTGGCGTACACATAAAAGTAGTTCATTAGTGATCACTGGTATCAATAAGTGATGCACTTTGACCCCAAACCGAAGAAACCAAATGCTTAATGCCATTGTATTTACATTTAACGCATTATCCCCGTTCCAATTAGCATTTATCTTGTTGGTGTGGCTTCCCAATGAAGTTTGTGATTTATCGCAAACGGCTGCCCTTACTTTGTGCTAATAATTGGATGCTATTGAAAGGATGAGTTTCATTGATTTTGCAGATGACTGGGAGCATTACTGGCCCAGACCAAAGATTGTCAGCAAGGTCTGTGTTGGGCCCTGTGGGATCGATGCTGCTGAATCTTCCCCTCTAGTTTTTTATTTACTCGTGTCTCCATTGATTGAAACGTGCAATAGTTCAGGGGCCTATTATCACACACTGATGCTGGGTTCTCTGTCCGCCACATTGGGAAAGCCGCCTGTGTTCGGGGGCAATATCTCACTCGGCCTCAGAATCCCATCGTTCCCTTTCTAACTAATGAGTAAAGAGTATTGGTATGACCTGTAAACATCAATCATGGAGGAAGAGGGAGACAATGACTAACTGCGCCGGAGAAGCCGGCTCAAAATGAAATGAAAGTGTACAATAAAAACACATCCAGCAGCGTGTGGCGTTTGGAAAAGCTACAAATAATGCAGGAGATGAAGTCGGTCAATCATCAGAGACATTAAAGGCAAATTGTCTCAAACATGAGCAAAAAGGAAAACTCATTTTTTAAAATTCAACTGACAAAACTTCTTCTTGAAAAATGACAGTTGTAGGATATTTCCTTTTCCTTTTATTCAGGTAAAGGTATTTTTGTACCTGTACCTGCAGTGACTTTTCCTCACTTTTGATAAATGTTTTTCACAATTACTGTCAAGACATGTTTTACATTTAATACAATAGTCACAAGTTTAGGTTCTAATGGTAAAGTTCAATTCCATATAGTTTTTTTCCCCAAATTCAGACAACTTTTATTAGTACCACATTCAGGAAATATCAGTGTTGCAAAAGTGTAATTTAAAAAAAAATATAAAATAAAATATAGCTAAATAAGGATTGAAAATTGACATATTACAAATAAACACCTTTAGCTAAAATATCAAATAAAACTAGTGCATTAGATCTGTTACTACAAGTCTTTATCAAATATCATGCACACTGATTAAATCCTCGAAATGACAACGACAGAAACATCAGTTCTATGAAAACCGTGGTATTTTCATTCAATCTATTTAGAATTAAACTTCTCTCAAACAAACAGCCTGAACTATTCACTCTGCAGTGGCTGTCTGGCTCAATTGTTTCTCCAATACAACATGAGAATCGCTCCACGTAAGTGGCCTATCCTGCGTTGACTTTCCTTATTTCCTGACAGGCAACAGAAAGGTCAGCCTATGGGCTCCTGGTGGGACAGGCTGATTGAATGTAATCAGTATGTACTTGTTATTCTGAGTGCCCGGCCTGTCTTTTATTTGCTGGGCTCGGAGTTAATTTCCCTGGTGACCTTTGTGTAATAAAACAGTATTATCTGTTTCTAGAGCCACAACAAGGAAACAAATTAGCTTTCCTCAGCAGCGTTTTGTCACCGGCCACATCAGTTATAAGTTTATTTACTTTAATTAGATTAGTGCAGTAAAGGCATCGCGCGGCTGCATCATCTCTTGTCTCCTGCCATTATCTGATTGTCTTGCGCTGTCAATTGAACAAAGGATTTAATCATTGTTCGGACAAGAAGACATCTGCATTTGCACAGGATTTAGCCAGGGCCCTTCTGAGAGGGAAGAGTTTAAACTTACACAGAAATGCATTCAAGTTTGGTTTGACACACTTCTGCCAAGGCCTGTGTTTCGTTCAGGGATGAAAGTGTTTGTTGGTCAGTTAGGTCGCTTTAAAAAAATGTTTCCTTGTGTGTTATTTGATCATATGACCATTAGTGCTGTCACGGTAACACATTTCGACAAGCACAAGCAATAATATGGAAAACAATTTATACACTGACAGAATAAATTTAAAGCCGGATAATTGGCTAAACCCTTTTCGAAATGTACAATATTTTTTTAAATATATAAAAAACACTTTGTACTTTGTTCCCTACCCCTTTAGTATCTATAATTAGAAGCTGCTTATTCAACACACTACAGCTCAAATCTTATCGTACTACTAAAAATGAGAAAAATATTTAACCACAATAAATATTTGGCCCCAAAAGATATTGTTCTAGCTATCATTTATTTTATTATTGTATAGTTCGGTATAATAAAGATTGTGATGGGACCAATGACCATAAAGCACAACAAGTGTATTTTATTCATACCATACCATCATTGTGCAAAAACAAAATCCTAAAAAAATTACCACATTTTCACAGTAATGATCTGTTCTCTTATCTGTAAACATGAATGTTGAACCAGACTGTGATGGCTTATTCTTGTTGTTCTGTTGTTGTTGTTGTTGTTGTTGTTGTTGTTGTTCTGTTGTTGTTGTTGTTGTTGTTGAATTTCACACACAAATTAAGAGTGCACAGACCTCTCAGAGGAAATAATCAAGCAGCTGATTTCTCACACGTTTGCACGAACATATGTCACCTGATACCCAGGAATTCCTCTAATCCGGACCTCAGCGGGAGAGACGCCCTACCTTTAAACCAGATCTCTTTTTGTTATAAGTGCGTTAAACATGCTCCATTAAACGCAAAGCTTATTTAGGAAAAATAGGACGATTTGTGCAATGTAAGAAAAGTCGAGCTTATTATTATAAGCAAGTTATAGTTAATTTGGAAGAGCAACCTACTCAAAAAGTTAGAATAATTGGAAAACTGGTGCAGCTTAAAGAGTTGCAACAATTTTCTTTATTTGGAAATTGTTTTGAAATAATTCACATAAAATATGGGTCACTAGCTGCCGTAGAACTTTTAGAAACAGATATGGCCCCAGCACATCGCAATTTCTTTTAATTATTTACTTTTGTGGACAAAATCAAGTTTGTAAGATTTGCAAAAAACACATTGTAGTTTATTTTTACTTTTCCCCAATTAGGTTTGTATTGTATATTCCCATTCAAGTTGCATAATGGCACCAAACTCACTACCATATGTCGCTTTTAATGAATGTATTCTTAAAAAGTCTTGGTCCTAATTTGATTTCTGGCCCTGGGATTCTTATAAACAACACTTCCATTCACACGTGTATTCACCATTGAAGCATATCCTATAGGCAGCGAGATGTTGCAGTTTGGACTAAAAAAGGTGAATGTGTGAGCAGAAGCTGTGCACTGTGCTGAGGAGGCCGCCACTGAATGCAATGCTTTACTGACCCGAGGAATCTCTTTTATTACAGGGTTTTTGTGCTCTGTCCCTGCGCCGCTCCGTCAGCCCATTCAGACCCAGTGGCAGGCACCTACATTATATCCTGGATAGGCAGGACATTCATGCCTTTTTAACCCATTGTCCTTCCCCCCGGGGTGAGGGCCCAGAGCTGGATGTGAGAACCCCAGGCCGGGCATTGTGCTCGCCTCTCCGCTCTTCACACACCCGGCGGGGGACTTCCTTTCTGGTGTCACCGAAACCTGTGTGGTGTAATCCGCCGCTCCCCGCTGGGCAGGATGGGAAGGTTATTAAAAGTGCCTCTCTAATGTCTCGTTAATAAATCGCTTCCATTTTCCGCTTCATTTCTAAGTAATCGCGTTGGGAGTGTGGACGGAAAGGAATGCGCACCCGGGCTTCCATGTTTTCCGAGTATCAAAGTAGCATAAAAATTAGCATTTCGTTTTTTATTGTTGAGCTCCGTGTATCTCCGCCACACCAGTACAGATCCATTAGAGGTTTGAGCGTCACATTAAAAGCTATGGACTTGGAGTCAGCGTACAAGGTGTTGACGCTGCTGTTGATTGCTGCCACAAGTGATTTTTAAACGTACACGGGCCAAAGTGGATGTTCAGGGTTAATGGTGTCTTATGGTGACCTGCAGGAGGCCGCTTTAGCTCTCCTCAGGGGGGTATGTCTATAAAGAGGCAGAGGTTATGTGAGTGAGGGAGCAAAGGGGACCACAGCGGGCGATCACAGCCGCTCTCATGATGCGTTAAGGACCTGGAGCCCTTCTGATGGCCACAGTGGGACCAGGGCCGGGGTTAGAGATGCTGCTCTACTGCTGAGATAATCCCATTAACTGTGGCTGCTGTGGCACTGGCTCCGGGTCTGTCCCGGCCTGTGCGCGTGACCCCACAAGACATTAGCTGGCCCCAGAGGTCAAAGGGGACTGCAAATTAAAATACACGTGAATCATTTATCAAATATGAGTGCTGTGGCTGCGCTCAGGAAACACTTTGTGTGAGTAATCGCCTGTCATGTCTCGCAATGCACCAATCAAGCGTCAGCGTTGGACACTGCTGCATATTTACTAACCCATGTCCCAGCAAAGCAACAGTGGAAAGCATCTTATTCATGACAACACTTAAAAGATATTCATCTAATCTTCTGTCTTTTCTCTCTTTTCTGATGTTGCGATCATTAGTATGCAATGGTTTTCATATTTGTCTTAAGTATGTGTAATTCTCTACACTTTACACTCTTACACTCAGAGTACAGGGTTTTGTGGTTTATTGTGTTTTGTATGACTATTCTTACATTCTTACACTTAGACTTGTTAAGTAAAGCCTAATAAATTCATGAATAAATTCAGTTTGTGTTTGAAAAATATCTGAAACGTTAATGTAATTTTAGTATTAGAGAAAAAAGGTCGTTTTAAATTGTGCTTTATATGTAATAGTATGTTGCCTCGTTATCTGAATACTAAACAAGACAATTAGAATGTTGTGCAATTAGTTCTATTCTCTGATCTGATATGTACATTTCCCTCATTAGTTGAATCCAAATAATCACAAAGAACAAATAGTCACACACGGCACAGCTTTTCTCGCGGTTCGTGCTTTGCTAATTGCCGTCCATTATCACGTGTCCATTATCTGGAACCGCACACATTAGCTTACCTTCTACCTTTAGCTGCACGAAATATGTATTGACATATTGGACACACGTTAAGTCGGCCTTGTTGCAAAGATGGTGGCGATAAGTGCTGCAGTTATGGAGAACAAAAAGCATGCGATGATGAAAAGTAAAAACTGCGTTAAGGGTCAGGCATCAATGGGAGTAAAGAGGGTATTTATTTTGGTCAATATTGAATTGAGTACAAAGCTTTTAGGTAATTGCGGGTAATGTGTGCACTCTGGGGCTATAATCTCAAATGTGGCAGAAGCAACATGCATTTTTTTTTACTTTATTACACAACACAACAATCAATATTTCCATGTCATATACGTTTTGTCATATCAGTAATATTAGGAATCACTGGATGAGCACAGACCTCTACCAGGAAAGATGTCCGATCTTACAACGGCTTAAACCTAAGGACAAAGACTAAAATATATTAAGCGGTAAATACTCACAATACATAAGAAAATCATCATCATTTTTAATCAAAACTTAACAAAAAATACTTCAAACAACCTTTTCACCACTGTGTATTATAGGGATGTTTGGTTAAAAGTAAGAAAACCCAGAATTTTAATAATAATATTATGAGTTATTAGCTAATTCAAAGTTGTATTTTGCTTGATTCATGTATGTTTGAATAACCTTGTTTCCCCCTGTCCCGACTCACCTCTGTACGTGCTCGCGATTATTCAAAAGACAGACATTCAGACATTCAAACATCTCTCAGCCATTTTTCATCCGTCAAAAAGGCAAATAGAAAATCTGCTGCTTGCTAAAGAGAAATGCAGTTCTGCAGTTTTGAACAGAACTATGTGGACCCGTTTCTGCTTTGATGCTTTTTTCCATCAACATTTTGGTTCAAATTATAATCTACGTTTTTAATACTAAATACAATCATCTCTAAGGTGAAAAAGCAGTGGTTTCTTTCCATATGACACCCCTGTGTGAACCGTGGACAGTATAGATTTGTTAGTGTCCTCTTGACTTGACAGCTGGGACTATCCATATTTAAAAGTGCACATCTAATTATTTGACTGTATCTGATGCAGAGAAGACAAATATTCCCTGTTATTGGTTTTTGGAACAATATGGTGAGTGAGCGTATCGATCCGACCGGAGTCTCGTGGCGTTTGTCAATAACTGTAGATGAATCTAATTATGGTTCGTCCGTGTCTCCTCAGTTAACTGTCAGCACGGGAGCCCTTAGTCTCTTTGAGCAGGCCATAACACGCACACGCACACAGAGCTATCACAACATTAGGACAGTTGGCTTAGACTCCCACCTACTCCCACCTACTCCAGTAAAGCCATGACGAAGTACAGGCAGCTGTGATGGGCCCGGGTAATGCACTGTCTTCATTTAGGTAATTACACGCTGTCGTCTTCAACACAACTGTAGTTTCTGTACTGTTGTGTAAGGAGCTACAATACGGCACAGTCTGAGAGGGCTTTTACCGCTGTTAAGTTCATATGCAATGGGAATAATGCTGTTTTATCATCTCAAACAGTAAAAAAAGCTACTTGTTGTTTTTCCTTTTTGTACCTTGTTCCTTGTTGGTTATTCCTAGACTAATATCATTCATTCAGCCACAAATGCATGATTTATTTTAGATTGATTAAATTGCGGTCACCACGTTTGACTTTAGAGATCGACCAATATGTTTTTTTCCATGGCCGATTGTTTAGAAACTAGAGAAACTGATTGCCGACCAGCTCTGCCAATATGTAGGCTCAATTCTGAGCATTTTTCGCAAATTGTGTAATTTTAATTTCCCACAAACTCATCCACTTCTAAGAAAGCTCTAAAGTGTTAGAATAACGTTTCATTTGTATTTTTTAGGCAACAAGTTCCTCAGACAAAATGTTGTTCTGCGCCTCAGAATTAAGGCCAATAGCTGAAAAAAAGCCTGATATATTGCTTGGGTTCTATATAAGGCTATTGCCAAGCTATTTTTTCTTAAACTGTCTATTATATATATATAGCATTGTTGTTGTTTTTTAACACATATAATCATTCTTTACAATGGCCATATCACATTTATATTCTCTTGGAAAATACTCCAAATTGTCTAAATATTTCTGTAAAAATAGATCAAATGAAACATCTTTAATGGTAACAGACATAGTGTAACCTCTTCCCATGTAACCATCACTAACCCCTGGCAATATTTGTTTTCTGTGGCTCTAGACATCCTCCTGTGAACAAACAAGCCTTACCCATCATCCCCCTCTCTCTCTCTCCCCTTCATCACCCTCTGCACTCTCCGTCTGTGTGTTTGTGTGTGTGTATGTGTTTGTGTGTGTGTATATGTGTGTGTGTGTGTGTGTGTGTGTGTGTGTAACCGTTTAGGGACTCCCTGTCTTCGCAGGTTTTCCAGCGAAAGTCATTTGAGCTTGAAGTCTGTGTGTGGGGGGCGACTGCAGCACTTCATCAAGGGTGAAGAGTCCCAGCTATCACACATGTATCAGTGGGTCTGATAAAGCCCTTGGCCCAGGTCCCTGCACGGCAACATCCCATCATAAATAAAGGCAACAGAAAAGAGGCCTTTGTCACTGTTTATCTGCTCGGCTTTTCTCCCGCGCCCTTGATTTCCTCTTCAGAAAATTGATGCACCCTTAAATTGAAGCGAGAGTGTGACGGGTAATGGTTAGTCTGATAACTGCTCCGATTTCATCAGCTGCGTTTTTCTTTTTTATTTGTGTGCAATTGTTGGAACTTTGAGCTAGATTACTTGTCATCTACTGCATCAGATAAAAATGCAGAGTTTATGGTAGATATGGGTAAGACTGAGGTAGAAGCAGATTGGAAGAAAAATATTGTAAATATTGTTATAATGTTGAAAAAGACAGAAAGAAGGTGCAAATTTAGATTTTTCTGATAAAGTGGTGGAATCGAAACATGATTGAGACATGATTGAGACATGTATGTATGATTTGTACAGAACGCTATGTCAAGTGCTAGATGTAAAAACAAACCATTTTGATTTCAGTATGTGTTCAGTATGTATTCAGGATGTATTCAGTAGTAGTAACAGAAGTAGCTGCTGTGCAATTACTCAAATGTATAAGCAAGGATTTATTTATTCAATTACAAAATTGTAATGGAAAATACAACTTCTGTTCAGAATGATGCACACTTACTTTGCCCCTCAAAACTGCAGCATGACCACTTTTCTAATCTACACTGTCACAAAACATTACAAATACATTTTCTTAGGTTTATACTTTTTCTACAGATACATTTTGGACATTATAGAAATATTCGTCTAATCCAAGGCCAAATGGGAGAACATCTTTACAAGTTTATTGTAAATTTAGTATAAGTATAATTTACACTTTGATGTACCAATAGTAAGATCACAGATACTCTGTATTTGTATCTGTCATTGACTATTTGTCAACCCAAGTCTTTAAAAGTCCACTCTGCCTCAGCCCCATAAGAGAGGGGGAGATCAGTAGAGCTGAAATCTTTGGCAGATGCATGGCTGCAATTTTTCTCAGCGATTATAGCATTATGGACACTCGGTTAGAGTTACATAAAACATGAATATTTTTGACTGCGAGATTTTCCTGACGAGAGAAACAGCTGTGCGGGCCTTACAATGCATTAAGTATTTGGTCCCTTTTAGATGGTGAAATTGTGCATGAAATGTTGCTGGCGCGGGCTTCTCTCGAGCTGGACTGATTAGGCAACATCTGTTACATTGGGAGAAATCCGTGTCGTTCCTAATTAGCTGTCAGGCTGGGGCTACGTTGTGCCTGATGGTGCGGGTGCTGCCACAGGTTCCTCTCCTCGTCCCGTCACCTGCTCTCCCCCCTCCCCCTTTCCTCTCGCCCCCCTCGTCCCACACACACTCATCAGCTGTAATTAGAGGGCAGCAGCGTCCACACAAAAGACTGAACCCGGAGCCAGCCCATAGAGCCCATCTGTTAGAAGGACCAATAACTTTCTTCCACTCACTGTGCAATGCCCCAGTCTTTCTATTACTTTTACATACACACAAGCTTCCACACTTTTTGTCATTCTAACATGAAGGGAAATCGCTATCTGTGCTTAAATGATGAAAAATTCTACAGTCCCTTTTGTAGACGGACTGTGAATACATATTGACAAATGCGGTGTTAAAGCAATGATACTTAAATGCTAAAATCAATAGAGACAAATGAACTGTGGGACAGGGATCTACTAATGAAGCATGGCTCACGGAGTTTATGTTTTGGTCTTGCAAATGTGATTAAATACAGGAAATTTACTGTTCTTTCATTCCAGGGCCAACTTTTCTAATGAGCTGTAACAATTCAAAAGTGTCAAACGCTTTTCAACTTTAGTGGGACAAACTTACATTTCTAAAGCGTATTTCCGAAAGCATTTTTAATACGAGAAAGCTAGTAATAAATTGTAATTAATTAATATTTTTCTACCAACACTAAAGGCATGCTTGAATCTGTTTTTTTCTGAAGGATTTATTTCACATTTTGATAACAAACTTTAACAAACTACTTTGCTGATAAGTCAATTCAACTTTTTTTTTTTTTTTACCCAAATCTATGATTCTTTTGCCTCAACCTGTGGAGCCAAAGCCATAAACCTGTTTCCTGTTCATCATCATAGCTGTGATGTGTGCTTCCCTTTTCCATTCATAAAACAGTGCCAGACAACATACACATCTGTCCCCTGTGGCAAATCTAACAAGTTCACCTCCAGTGCCAGCGAGACGGCAGGAGGAACTACTTGTGCTGCCGAGTGGTGCCTTAAGGCGCGAGATGACGCACAAAGATAAGGCTAAGTGCTCACTACAAACTCCTCACCAACGCTCGTGAAATGTCCTGCCATTCCACCTTAAAACCGGAGAGTTTGAAGTGCTGGTTTCAAGGGCTGACAAAGACTTGTGTCACATTCAGAGAGCATTAGCCGCTCTTGTGTTTTCACATGTCGGAAAGTCATGTTCAGACGCCAAACACTTCTCATCTGGGTTAAGATGATCTGCTGAGTGACTAATTCAGTGTTTCAAATGCTTTTTAAAGACGATTTAAGGATTTAGGATGTGTTCACACTTTCACAATCAACACATCAAAACTGTACCAAACCAAATCTATATTAGCACTGAAACTGGGCCTAAGCTAAAATATCTCTGTATGTGAAATGTACTGTACTATTTTTATATCGCATCAAGTCTGCCACCATCTGAATAAATAAATAAATATTAATAATTGTACTGTATTTCATAGGTTTTAGTTTCCTGTTGGTGGCTTTTGAACATTCAAAAGTTGCTGCATACAAGAATAAGTATAAACAACATAATATAATAATAATTATATTTTAAGGCATATTACTTATTATTATTATATTTTATAATCCCTTCATAGACATAACAAATAACAAGACATTGCATAGACTCAATCGTCGCTGGCTGCGGTTACATGCTTACTCAAAGCGTGTTTATTATCAGATTTCAGGAGTTGTCCGATTGTTAAAATGACGTGTAAAAAGCAAAAACTGTTGTGAGTAAACTGATTTCTCTCTGATCATGGTCTCGCTGATTAATCACATCAGATTTTATGGTTTGCATGTCATTTTAATAATCTGACCACTCCAGAAGTCAGATTTTTGTGAGCATGTAAACATAGCTGCTATTCACACATTTCAACACACGACACGTCAATCTATACTGAACGTAGCATTAGCACTCAAGAAAAAGAAACATGGTAAACTCACAGTATTTTGTTTTGCACAGCATGTACAGTACATTTAATTGTGCCAAACTTCAACACGACATCATCAAATTTCGACCATAATCAATCTCAGGAAGCCAAAGTTGCCAGAGGAAAACATTTGTCTATGAAAGAGGCTGTAGACACTCGCAATTCTACCAGGAGCAAATTGTCGGTGACCAAGAATGACAGTCCAGAGAGAATGTCACAGCAATTGTGGGCCATCACAGCGAGATGATGGCTGATTGCTGCTGGTTCGCCCTGAGTCCATCCAGGAGGACACCCGGCCTCATCTGTGGCCCAACCTTTGGCGTTGACATTTAAAGTGTTGATTTTGGAGCACTTATGCTAATTGTTGTAATTTTCCTGATGAAGCGCCATTCTGATACCTTGATGTGGCCAAGATAGTTTTACATTTTCTATGCGCTCCTCTTTGCCATTTGCACCGGGCAGTGTCAGAGCGGAGTGCTACTGAAAGCCGACAAAATTGCGAGCAAATTGCATCAGATTGCCAACATTGTGAAAAGGTAAATTGCTTGCAAATCTATTTAAACCACTGGCCTATTTTCATCAGCTATGGTACTTGGTATTCATGATTGCTTAATTGGCGACCTTTTCTATTGTGTAGTGCTTTATGTAGCGATGGAAAACGATCTTTAACAAACCAATTACCCTTTTTTCCTCCTCACTACTACATTAGAGCTGCGATTGCAACAACTAGTCTTTTATAAATGAACTTTTGGTTTCACGGAATAAAGTGCCATTTGTTTGATATCATGTTGTAGGAAACACATCTAAAAGATTTTATCTCTGCTCCATCTGCACGTGACAGTAATAGGCTGATAATATATGTACGAGGAGAAATATTTTGTCACAGTGCCAATCACTAGCTTTGGCCGTTTATTTATTCCAACAATCAAATTGGTGAAAAGAAAGTCTGCAATTTCACATGCGACCAGATAAAATGGGAAAATTGTGACGTTATGACAAAAAGGAGGGACAGAAGTACCCAGTTTCTCTCTATACATTAGTGATACAAGATCATTTTATGGTACAGCTTTTGAATAATACCTGTACTTTTTTTTGACCCACATAAATGTATTTGTATATTTATTTTTAAGTAGTAAAACACAGATATTTCTTCATATAACATTTTAGTAATACTCTTTGAATTAATTACAATATTTAGGTTGTTTATATTTGGGACTTTGTCTAAAATATCTCAAAGTAATGTAATTCACCAGTTATAGTGAGGGTCAACTAAACCTATTCATATAATTAGAATTCACAGCATGGATTTGATTGGTAAAAGTGAACATTAAATGACGTTATACTTATTACACATCGCTTACTTAACAGACATTGACTCCTGCTGTTAATGATGATGTAACCGGCAGAAGACACACTGTCCTTTTTACATTTTCTTTATTAAACCCGTTCTTGTCGCCGTGCTCCCTCTGTCCCACCGGCCAATAGAATTAACCCTGGATTAACCCGCCAGGCCGCAGTGTACGGTAATGGCTTTGGCTGATGTCTGTGTCTGCGTTGGGTGCCAGGTACCGCGGAGTCGTGCGCGGGGCAAGAGTGGCAGCAGCCGTGACCGAGGGCCATCTCTCTGCAGCTGCTGAGCTCTGACTGCCAGGCTCGGGTCAGAGGTCAGGGCGGGACGGGCCTCTGCGATCAAGCACCGCTCTTTGTACCGGCGTCGTCTCAGTAAACATGGGGAAGGAAAGGCTGTGAGAGGAGAGGCTCGAGCACTTGAGCATAAACATTTCTGCTCTCGGAGCTGCCAGCAAATCTTTTCTGTGTTGCTTGGGAAACGATGATGTGTTTATGACGGGATTTCATGTTTTTCTAATTATTACTGGGGTTGTACATGTGGTAAATATATATCATAGTTGACGATCAAGTGACAGCTTATAAAGAATAAAGAATAATAATAAAAACGTTTGTTTTTTTAAAATAAATAAATAAATAAATAGATAAATAAATAGATAAATAAATAAATAAATAATAACAATCACTTTAAGAAGGACTGAGAAGAGAAAAAAAGATGAATAAATAAAAATAAACTATTCTGTCCATATCATCAAAACACACAATTCTCGGGAGAGTTTAGATGGAAACATTTAAAAAATATATAGTTTATTTGATATACATATATATTCAAATGATCACTTTTATGGAAATTAGATTGTCTTTGTCTCTTGTTGGCTGCTAGGTAACAGTTATCAAATCATCTCTTTGTATGTCACATCTGCTGCCCATGTCCAACCAGAAAGTTAAATTAAAACTTCACCAAAATTGTCAAACTAGCAAAAAAATCTGAAATATTAAAATAAATCTGTAAAATGCTTCTTTTTTCTTTTCTTTTCTTTTTTTTTTCTTTTGCTGAAGCTAATTGTCAGTCACGTGGCACCAAGTCGATTACTTTCCCTGACACAATCTCCATCCTTTATCTGTGCGAGGGAACCACAATCATTTGGTTGATCGCTTTTTAAAAATTAAAAACTTCATTTTCTGGCCGACATTCAGACATCTTTTATACGAACCACATGGAACATTTAAAAGCACGGCGCGCAATTAAAAACAAAACCAATCCAATCTATTTATAGAGATTGCACAGTAGAATAAAAATCCACACTTGCGAGCCACATTCTCAGAACAGTGCCAGAACGACTTGTTTCTGTGCCAAGATCAGTCCAGACGCTAAACTTTTTCTGTGACTTTTATAGGTTTATTTATTATAGTCATTTTGCTTTAAGTGGGTTATTACATTAAGATAACTCATGGTCATCACTGGGTTTCCATGTCGTATATCTGTGGATGAGGTCAGGTAGGACAAGTGTTTGTTCTCCTTCATGTTAATTAGCTTTATCCAACTACGTGAAGTCCTTTTACAGTGTGTACTTGTGTGTGTGGCAGAAGGGGGTCTCCTCTCTGAACGTTGATGTTCTCGGAGGGGGCTGTATGTTTTGTCTGAGTCAGGGCAAAGCTGATTGATCTCTGAGAGTAAAATCAATAAGAAGACCCTGTCATTTTTGTAAAGGATGAGCCGGAAACAGAAAACAAATGAAAATTCAGCTTAGATTTTGACACGTAACTGAAGCATTGTGTTCAGGGCTTCGGTACAGTTTCTCTACATATTCTTTACAGTATCACTTCTGTACAGTATCCACTTGTTCATCATATAAACTGTGTGATTTAAAATGTTTATGATCATGATTTGATTTAAGTCCACAATGGATACAATACATTTCATTCCTATTTGATGTATTAACAGACATTTTCGGCCCAAAACACTTGCTCAAAGGAATACTTAATGAGCATTTAGTCCTGGACCATGTGACCTTTGAGTTTAATTTGTTTTCATTTGTTTTTTTCATTGTGAGATTATATTGTATTATATTTTTCTTGTGTTTTTTGCAAATTGTCTTCTTTTCTTATAAACCTTTCTTTTTCACAAAGTCTGTCTCAAAACCTGCAGTGTTGCGTATTCCCTTTGTGAAATCCTCAGTTTGCCCTTGCACCCCCTCTATGTCATGATTCCAGATTAATCCCTTTGATTATTTCCCGAGGTAAATCACTCTGGGGCTTGATTAGATCAGGACTTTGAAAACCATTGTCTTTCTTGCATGTCCCTTATCAGAACTAATGCAGCGGCCGCAGTCATTTGTCTTGAGTTGTTACAAGGAATAAAGACTGCCACACTTTTCCTCGTCGCGGAAATATTGCCTGAAGATTAATTTACTACTTTTCATCTCCTCAGTTTACTGTGGGCCACGTCTCCCGTGATGTTTTTCATGCTTAGATATGCTGTTTTTACTTATTTATTCCTGTTTCACCTTGATCTTCACATCTATAATATTACACTTCCACTGAGCACACGCAAAATATAGTCCTTGTGGCCTTATTGGATTGATGGCTGGAGAAACCATTGCATAATATCAGTTTCACAAAGACCATTTTTCACCAACTGTGTTTCATCTGATCAAGGCTCGTATCTCCAGCAGTGTCTTTGTTCATACCCTTGTGCTTTATGTCTAGAGCGTCGCAGGATCTACTCTGGGGTTTATCAGCGGCCGTCTCTAATCTGTCAGATGTGACCGCAGATCCACTCATCACACAACTGTCTGCACCGTTCAGCCGGGCCATTAGGGACACGAGGCCAGAGCATTGCCCAGGATGTACATCGCACCCTCTTCGGACGGAGGCTCGGAATCTGCTTCAGAGCAGCTCAGTGAGGTACAAACAGAGGTGGAGTTGAGCTGAAGGACGTTTGTGTTTGTTTACTAGTTCTATATAATTTGCTTTGGTAGTGTATAGTATATACAGTATATAGTATAAAAAAATAAGAAAATATTATAACCAACAGAATCTGATGGCATCAAACAAACAAACAACTTGACATTTCGCTCTGTTGTTGTAAACCTCGGCGTTCAGAACTGCTCATATCAAACATAATTAAAGTTAATAGTTTCTAGGTTCTTATACTGACAGGACTTCATTAGTTTGTGTTCATACTCATTTAATTCACATTGACTAAGCAGGTTATCAAATTAAATCAAGCCTCTGTTAGGCCTGCCACTTGAGCCTTTGGGCCTGGCTTCATGTGTAAAATTGGCCAACAAGAGATTTGGGGGAGCGTTCTGCACGCCCCTGTCACGTCATCCTTGGCTCCCCTCAGGAGGCCCGTCCCGGGTCATGGCTTGTGGAGGGCCTGCCACAGGGCCACAGAGCAACAACACAGCCTCCAGCTGGGCAACTTATTACAGCCCCCTCCCTCACCGGCCATTCACAACAACATCAAGCCATCACATATTCATGAAGGCCTGTGTTCGCCTGACACTGAGTTTGGCTGCTGATGCCACTGGAGTTGGAGACTGAGACTATCGAGGGTGAGTCTGCAGGTGGCTGTCACATCCGTAATTGCCTCATACTTCCCTCGGCAGCGTAAAATTGTTTTCATTATGTGTCATGCACACAGTGCCAGGCAAGGGCCCCTCGAGAGCATTCCCAAGTGCCAGAGGGAGGAGGCACTCCACTTAAACAGCCGCTTAGCTTCAAATACCAAGCAGCGAGAGGAGGAGGACAGGAGAGCGGGGAAAGGGGTGTGGAGAAAACAGAGGAAGCTCATCATTAACTGTGTTCGAACAACACCAGACAAGTGTGAGCTCATGCACAAAACCCAGGCAGAGCTTATCCTAAACATCTCAGTTACCAGGGGAGTATTGAGGATCTCCGGCCCACTGTGCGAGCTCCTGGTGGGCTTCCGTGCTCTGAGCATGAGGGGGAGGGAGCACAAAAACAAGGCAATGAGCAAAAGAAAAGAGAAAAAGTTTCCACCTGACTGGAGTTCCCATGGTTTGCTGTGCAGGAGGGTAAGCAGGTTTGAGCAATAAACTCGGGTATTGTCAGGCAATAATGCTCAGTCAGGTCCCTCCATTGGGATTCAAGGGTGTCTTTTTCTCTGCTCCCTGCTCTGCACTAATCACAGACCTACTTTGTTTAATTGCAGCAAAAGGGAGAAAATGTGTTCAAGAAGTCATCCTAATCCCTCCCCTTTAGCCCCTGCTCCTCTGCCCTGCCCTGCTCTGCCTCTGCGCACTGTGCCACCCCTTACTCCACTTTTAATGAATTGTTGGAACTTTACTGAGACAACAAACAGCAGAACCGTGATAAATAAAGCCAAGAGCGGGGAGCCTGAGGCCTTGGCCGCTCATCTGAGAAAAAAACACTTCCGCTGGATTTAAGGGCTGCAACAAGTGCCATTACAGCTGCCTGTTCTGCGCTGTGCTGAGGGTAAATCTGCAGTGAGCTCACCCACTGGGCTCCAGCCTCACAATCATTATCCCTGCAAAAGCACGTCAAAGCTCACTCAATGGACACAAATTCGCTCCTTCTATTTTTCAATTGCAGATTTGGAAACTTAAGGTGCTGCACATTGTACTTGATGACTCTGGGGTCACGGGCGCCAGGGGGGCAAGGAGGGGATTTATCAATCAGAACTGCGCTCTTTCTATAGCTGAATAAAAAGTGACCCATGAAGAGACAAACCAGTCCCCTTTTAACCAAAGGCTTTTCTTATTCATTAGATCCGGCTCCTGGCGTCTCCTTTTCCACTGAACGAGCCTCCTCAAGCACAAAGCACTCCAAAAGATCCCTCCACCGAGTTCAGGATAACGTCATCCACTACTTCTGTAAGCGCTCCTCTGACACTCAGCATAACATCAGGTTTACATTTGTACTTTTATATAACTATTATTCGTTTATTCGTTTTTGGTGAAATAGTCATATTCTCCTCAAGAGTAATTGAAAAACCATGTAAAACTAAAATTGTGTCCTACAGTTTGTAATATAAGCCTATTCTTACAGATCTGTTCAACATTTATAAATAGTAACTATAAAGTAATACAATACAAATGTTCTTTCTTTCCTCCGCTTTGTGAACAGAGCACTCAAACCAAATGTAGCTTTATTGGCCTTCCTTTAAGTCGATTTTCAAAAAAGCAAATAAAACCATTGACTTTTAAAATAAATGAAGATTTAGTTGAAAATCTGCTCTGAATAAAGGACTCCCGCGTGACCCAGGGCAAGTCATTTAACCTCTGTCCTGATGGTCAGCACCAGCCTCCCAACACGAGACTCCTCACTTTCACTCTCAATGGTCTAAGACTTTCACTTTGTCCCCAAATGTTTTATCTCACAAACGCTGAATATTTACGATGTGCGCATTTCCCAAACTGCTGTGTTTTTAAATTAAAACTACTCTTTGGCATATGGACTAAAGAAGGCTCCTTAATTATATTTATATTGTTCGCGTTTTATTATTCTGTCCCCAGTCTATCCCTAACTTTTGTAATTCTGCAATAGAGTGTGGCGAGCCAATGAGAGCCATGAACGTTTGTGACCCAATCACTTTCTCTGCCTCTGAAAGACTGTTTAAATGGTTTGGTTTATTATTGGCCAGGAAGGCTAAAGGCTTCTGTCACCATTTGGAAGAGGGAATCACTGGCTCTTTACTGGACAGCTGTTCCGGCCTGAGCCCACTTTTCATATGGATATGTATGTTAATGACAGCCAATGGACTGGAGATGAAGAGGCCTGAGCGCTAGGCCCGCTCTTCTAAAGCCTCCACAAAAGGAGCAGTAAGAGGCTGCAGTGGTGAAGCTCCCACTTTTGTGCTCTGAATTAGTTCTGCAAGCAATGAAAGTGATCTTTTCTGGACGACAGGGGAAGTCTGCCGATGGCTGGACCAGCTCATTAGCACAAAAGTCTGTTGGGACATATAATTGACTGATGCGGATCGGCCGGCTGTCACAACACAGGCAAAAGTACTGTGGGATGGGCCCGGAGAGAAAAACACCTTTCCTCCCGAGCTCACCTCTTTACACTCGGGACGGCCTCCTCTTCTTTAGGTGCCCTTCTGTTTACTACATCGCACTGATGTTGACACTGGCGGCAAGAGCTGCTCCCTGTCGCTGTCAACACAACACTACAATATCGATTTGTTTTACTTTGTTTTTTATTCAGATTTTTTTTTTTTTTAACTTCAATTACATGAATGATATACTATGAATACACTTTATGTTCTTGTTGTGCTTCTCTCCTCTTTTCCCCTCTGATATGTCGACTACAGCGGCAACATGCTTAGTGCACCAGAAGTCCCTAATGGCTGCATTATGGTTAAATTGACTGGAAAATGCTGTTTTAATTTCCATGTTAATTGAAATGGACTAATTGTTAATATATTCTGAGCAAAGTAGCAAAATGGAATACATTTCCAAAAATGTAATCCATTTGGAAATGGTTTGCCGACTTTGTGATTTTTAGTGTTTGCTTAAACGTGCTTTAAAATTAATTATCAGGCATTCAATTTTTTTCAATGCTAGACTTGGATTCATATGCATAAGACGTATCAAGTTGATTTCTGTCACATTGTAAAGAGGTCTACAAAAACAATTGTTATTGTTTTTTCATTTTTGGCCAATGGATTTTGTCAAGCAGCTAAATAGGGTATTCTTCATGCTCTCCCTTCTTTACAGCCAACTATAGAAATTAGCCCTACGTTTCTCGGCTCTCACACATGGATACACACGCTTGCATGGACACAAGAAAAAAATCTTTTCTTCTGTCAGCATTCCTGGCCAACAATGGCTAGATTAGTGGACGTGAGGGCCCCCTCGGGGGCATGTATTGTGGCACAGAATACCCTCGGCAGGAACAGCTGGTAGGGGTTAATGGCTACTGAACCTCTCAGTCGGAGCCCTTTCTCTATTGTGTGTTCCGCTCATGGGAAGGAAGGAGGCCGCTGACAGCTCTGGGTGTGAGGAGCCCTGCAAACAGCGCCGGGTCACCCCAGAGGGAGCGGGTGGGGGCGGGGAGCAGGCACAGGGTGGTAGCATGGTGGCAGCGGGGACCAGTGCTGCACATCAACACAGCAGAATTAGCAGCAGTGTATATTCAGCACCTGACAATAAGGGCTGCAGTGGGAGGGGCCTACTGTATCCAGGGGCGTGATGGTAATGACAGTGAGGAGGGGCGGAGGTGGACAACATCAACACCTCATATAATGTCATGAAATAGCACAGGCGGCTACAACTGTTTCAATGAGCTACTTGTTGAGCTGCCTTCAGTCTTACTGCTCTGGCATCTCCGTTCATCTTGTCAGGCCAAGCACAGAAAAAAACATGACATTTGTCTTGACACTACAAAATACATTTCCAGCTCATACTGCAAATGATTTCCTAGAACACACACACATTATATTTACTTCATTTTGTTGTATATAATGCTATAGGTTAGAAAACCGTTTCAAATAATGTCATCTCTAACAATCATAATAATACCAAAGCTTAATGTCCGTGTTTGCTGTTTGATCCCTCGTCACTGTGATACTTTTATTCTTTAAATACATCCAAATCTTAACATCCACCTTTGTATTTAGTTTTTAGGACAGTTCTTCTATCTCTCTGCATGTGTGTGTGTGTGTGTGTGTGTGTGTGGGCATGTCTGTCAGGGCCGGAGGGAGCTGTAATCCCCCCAGTGGGTCGCCCCCCTGCTGCGCTGAGCCTCCATACCACGGGCCCCGCTCATTAGACAGCTGATTATGATAGTGCGGTGTGATGTTTAATCGGCTCTGACACCTGATTCGGCCCTGTTACAAATCCTGTCATGCAAATTGAGCCATTTGTGTTTGTTTGATATGGAGAGATGGGCTATGAAATGAAAAGATTAGCCCACAAAAACGCGGCGCAGTAGGGGACCCGTGGCCTCTGCTCCCGCCCGCGCTGTGATTACAAAGATGACAACAGGCATCTTTTTATCCTGCCCTGTCGTGTATCATGTTGCATTAATTTAACATGCTTTTTTCCCCTCCAAATGGGAAATCACAAATGCCCTATGTGCTTCAGCATCACCGTCGCTTCCCTCAGCTCTTTAAACCGTATAGCGTGTTTCTGAAATTGCTTCATACATGAAATATTTCCGAAAGCAAAGAGAAATTACGAGCGTGTCTTTTCACAGTCACCCCGGAAAGGAATCATCTGCAGACTCCAAGTGGAGACGCAAAACAAATCGCTGATCTGACTGTTGTACCGAATTGAGATTGCGGCAAGACGTCGACAGCGGGATATTTAATGTAGGATGCTATTTTTCAGTGCAGCCACTTGTTGGAGGATGACCACTTCTCACCCGCGGCTCAAAGAAATGACTGATCAAACAAGTCTACTCAAGCATTTTTATAGTAAACATTTCATTTCCTCATCCTCTCGTGAGATGTCTTTGTCACTGCTTGTGGCTCGGGGCTTAATCTGAAAGACAAACTGCCCCAAAAGTGTCTGCAAGCCAATAGAGAAGAATATGTTCTTTTAAATTCCTTGTCAGTCTAGTTTAAACGGCTGATGTTTATCTTGCGGTTGCATTACTCTAAACAATATCTTCTTTTCCTCTATGGTGTAAATTGAAATGCCCCTATGATTCCTCTGGCAGGCGACCAGAAGTCAGCTCTTGTGAATTATGGCAGCCACAGCCTTAAATGTGAGTCAATGGAAATCTTACCTGTTTTTACAAGTTGTCTCCTGTGCCGAAAAAAACACCTGTGCAGCTGAGAAACGGCCTCATTGTTGGGCCCTTACCTGCGTCGTAAAGACACACGCTTTTCTGAATCACTCATTCTTCCTGGCGCCACTGGGCTGACACACAGTTCCTGCCAATACGCAGACAGCCATGACTGATGTAGGCCACTTTAGCTTTTAGTAATGTTTATGGGGATGAGTTTGGCTGGGACAGGTAGCATGTTTCCAGAGTTATCTATACTTTTTATCCCCCACTGGTTTTGTCCAAACCTGCAATTATTTTTACTAGTTATAGTTATTATATTTACAGTTATAGTTTAGATATTAGTGACATTTGTAGAAGTAGAATCCGGTTACTTAAGTAGTGAGGCTGCAGAGCACAGACTTTATTTTTTGCGAGTACATAGACACACAATGATAGCAGTGGCAGTTTATTGCTACTCTTTTTTTCCTTAACCACTTGAGAATTACACTCTTTTTTTGGACAATATTAAGAGTATTTTTATGTTTGTTGCGTCTCCACATCTCTCGAACAATGTTAAATACTTCCACTGTGATTTATGATCTTTTAAAGGTGCACTACGTAACTTTTCTGGTTGATGTTTCGCCTCTAAGGTTGCACAGTAAGCATTAAACTAATTCATATTGCATGTATTAAATGACTGGTACAGCTGATTCTATTTCAAAAATAAAATACCTTGAAAAACGTACATTCTTACTGGGAGCGGGGTCACCTCTCCACAGAGCTGACCTGTAACTCAAGTTTTAGACAATATACTGCAATAAACCCATAATAATAGTTCTTACTTTATGTTACAATGTGTTTTTTATACTAGTTCTGATAAAGCTCAAGATCATTCTAAAACTGTTCAGGAAAGAGGTTTTTTTCCTGTTAATGTATTTTTTTTGCATCAATACTTCATTCCTAGTTTCGATGCTTGTTTTATTAACGATAATATCTGATTTAGATGATTAATTTCAACGTGTTTAGCGTCCTCTTTGCAGTCGGTGTGAACGTGACTTGCCCTTCTCGATATAAATGTTACTGTTTTGCCAAAGTGCTCAGAATATTGTAAAGTTATTGATTGCGTGTCATGTTCGCGGGGCTCCTTATTGATGGTCTGAGAATGTGAAAGTAGCCCGCAACCTGGATGTAAAGATCAGGATTTATTGCCCCGAATCTCTTGAACAATTTTATCAAAAGCCCATTCCGCTGTGACATTTTTTTTTCTGTCATAAATCAGCGAGAGGAAATCTATGAGTGGACAGTAGTGAGAGATAGATGAGCGCTGGGATGAGAGGGTCAGCAGAGATTTTTCACCGCTCCGTCCCGTCACAGGCTGAGACTCCTTCACCTTTATGAATTGGTCTTTTACTGACTCCTCTGGCTTTTAATTTGTCCCAAACGCTCAGGAAAAACAGCACATTTGGACTTTGCTCATAAGATAATGTATTGATCACTAAGCGCATTGGGTTCCTGGCTTATATTAAGAAAACTTTTGATAAATGATGCTTAGGAGCTGTGTTTTTTTTTCCTTTTCAATCCATTTTTAGTATTCTGAACGCAATCCAATTTTTTGAGGCATAAGAATTAGCCAAGTGTAAATTTAAATCAGCTAGCAGGGAGCTAAAAGGAAAAACATGTTGTTGACAAGGGAGAAATGGATGATAATTTTAGGCAGCGAAGCAACCTTATTCTCAAGCAAAACCAGGTTTCTAAACAAGTATATATGGAGTGGATAATATATTGTTAGTTTAGACTTCATAATGAAATATAGGTATGGATATAGTGCTGTGAAAAAGTTTTTACGGTTTAAAAAAATCACTAGTCTGATAAATATATTCTCTTTTATTATGAACATTTGAGACAAAATTATTCATTCTGTTCATGAATTTTGAACCCATTTGAGATTTATAGCGAAAGCACATAGTAACAGAGATAACATATTATTAGCTTTGAACTATTACTTTTAACATGGGGACATGGGAGTTAATTAAATATAATACATCTCTATATTTCATATTCCCTCTAAACTGAAAAAAAACCACGTTTAATTTATATGCTTTGAGACTTTGCAGTTGCACAGAATTCCGTGTTTACTTTTACAAAAACTAATATTGTAAACTACTATGGCCCTTCGACATTTCCTCGTCATAGGAAAGATTTATCCTCCTGACATTACCGTCTTGGCGCAGTGTACAGTAATCCACCCAATCCGCTCTGATTGAAGGCCTTCATTTGTGATGCGTCCATGTAAAGCAGGAGCCTGAAATATCACACTGACCTTGGGCTGATCCATCTCTGCTGTCACTCTGGGTTCAGAGGATTCCTCAGCACAACATCCACTTGGAGTATATACTCAACACTTTATTGACAAGATGCCTAATTTGTGTGTGTGTGTGTTTGTGTGTTTGTGTGTGTGTGTGTGTGTGTGTGTGTGTGTATATATATATATATATATATATATATATATATATATATATATATATATGGATTGAGTTTGTCTATAAATCTCTACTACTAATGCTGTTGAATTTATTTTAATATTAACATTTCTAACCAGAATACAACAATTTGGCCAGCTTTACATGTCTTCAACTTGATATTATTTTGCAAAAATAAACCTACACATTTATCGCAATTTCACAGTATGCAAAATAACACGGGTCCATAAAACAGATTCCCATCCACTTTGCCCTGCATCAGACATGGCATATCCTGTCACTCTACTCTACAAGCCGACATTGCTTCGGTCAAATGCGTAAACCACTCTTTGCTCCGCTCCGGCTCTGCGGTGTTGTCAGGTGACATTGTTGGCATACTTGTTCTTTTTCTTTTGCCTTGGGGACTCTGGTAGTGGGGGAACTCAGGGGATGAGTGAGCCGCCTGGTGTTGTCTACCTATATGATTTACTGTCCCGTTTGAAGTCGGACAGACGGAATTCACTCCACTCTGCTCTTTGTGATCAGTCGTCCCAGATTATAGCCCTGTCCCGGCCCTTCACTATCAAGCACAGGATATAGGAAGTTTGCTGTCTCCTGTAGCCCCTGGATATTTCTGGATTTAGTGTTATGAAGGTTAAGTTGTTTAGCTCTAACATGCATGTAGTGACAAATACGGCTGCTAACGATCAGCTAATTTTTCAATGGTGGATTTGGATTCTGTCGGTGGCATGAGAATAGCCCGGAGCGTTGCTGTTTTTGTGGTTCCAGAAATGGCTCCTCTAACCTGGCGTCAGTGCAGTCTTTGTCAAACCT
This sequence comes from Eucyclogobius newberryi, assembly GCF_026437365.1. NCBI lineage: Eukaryota > Metazoa > Chordata > Actinopteri > Gobiiformes > Gobiidae > Eucyclogobius > Eucyclogobius newberryi. Next base: position 27,043,145 of record NW_027315945.1, on the reverse strand, counting down.
GTTTGGCACGTGAAAAACAAGACAATAATTGTAATGTCGTCAATTTTTTTTTCTTTCAACACATGCAGCGCCCTTGCTCATCCCAAGAAAGTGGATTTTATTCACTGATAGGCAGTTAGGCTGTAAGTGCATGCATTGAAAAAGCTGTTATTTCTGTAGAGGATGCTAAATATTTATGTTTTTCTTTCAGTTCCAATCAGAAGCAGCATTCGGTTTCCAGGACAAAGCCATATGGGCACGGTTTGGCTGATTAGAGTCAATCAACACTGGGGTGAAAGCAAACAATTTCTTTTAAAACAACCACACAGAGGTCTGGCATCACCTAATAGCATGGCCAAATTTTCATAGACCAAATAGTGGCTTGATTGTAAGGGGAACGGCTGATTTGGTGTTGTTAAGAAGAGAAAAGACTCGGCCTATAATCAGGTTGAACAGGACAAACACATCAGAGGAACTGATTGGTGGAAGATTTTGTAAAGGACCTGATGCCTCCAAAAACAATTTGACATTTTGTTGTGCAAAGCAATCATATCTATGAATCATACCTGCTTTCCAAAGAGTGGAAGGAACCGATTCACTCCAATGTGATGATGAAAAGAGAAAAAAGAGAAAAAGTTTTCTTTTATTTTTAAACCAGCCACAATCCAAAACATTTAAAACAATCCAAAATCCTCAACAAAATCTGCACCATAATTACAACGTTCTTTTTTGTTTTGTTTCTGCTTATACACTGTAAGATTATGAATTTAAGTTGGTTAAACAAATGCAAATTGATTAAAATGACTCATAATTATTATATGAACACTGATAATGTGTTGTTTGAAAGGACACTTTGTGGGAATCTAAGTGGGTCAATGAAAATGAATGAAATGTAGACAGATGTAGCCAGATTATCGAAAGACAAACTAGTCAAACCACATTTTCAGAGCAACCAGAATATCTATGTTCTATTAAATGTTGCAAAAATGTAGATTTATCTTCACACTTTCTCACTAACACTTAATTGAATGTTTCTCCCACTGAAATGCATTTTAATAATTGTTTCAATAAAGCCATGAAACAAATAATTCAAGCTTATTGTTGGTGATGGGGTCATTTCAAAAGGAGAACGCCCTTTGATTCCGCAATAGCAGTTTGCTGTGACATAAACATGACTTCAGTGACTTTGATTAGCATGCTTCAGATAAGAGACTTTCAAGTGTCCTCACAGAACTGAATTAGTGCAGTTGGCGGCTTTAGCATTTCAATGGGCGCCTTAACTTTCAAAGATGTCATTGTTTTTATTTAAGACCAGGCCCTTTACTGCTGCTATCAGTTAAAAGTTTCCCATTGAAGAGGAAATCAGAAGAGGTACATGGGCTTAAGAGGTTTGTGTGAGTCAAAAGTTGAATGAAGCTGGCTTTGTCTTGCATTACAGTAGTGTCGGCTCAATGACTTCAATTACCGCCAGTGAAAACAATAATGCAAACTCATTTATACTGCTATATTGTAATGGGCTCTACATATTGTTTAAAAATTGGTGAAATTAGAGGTGGACCATACATCGCAGTTTAGATAATATTGTGAATGCTGTTTTTTATGATATGAAACCTTTGAAGTGTATCATTTGTAGTAAAACATGCTGACAGCTGTAAAAGGCAATATTTCTGCTCTTTTGTGATTGATTTTTCAGGCATTTCACAGTTATCTGATAATTGATCCTCAACGAATACATATAAAGACATGTTTTAACACATTTCTGTTGGATTGACATGATATCGCCTGACTAATGTTATCGGAATGCAAAAAAAAGAATAGGAAAAATTGAGAATGTCAGTGTATGGATGGAGAAAAGTATTATAAGATCAAATTTAACATGTTAGACTAACCTTTCCAAAATTGTGGAATCTGGTGCAGGGGCAGATGGTTTAAGGATAATAAATGTCAGTAAAAAAGACCATTTCTTTTTTAATTTAACTTTAAACACCAATGATAAATAGGCCTAGTTTGTCATAGAGGAAATGCAACAACATATTGAAGTGTAACTCATAAACGCGTGTGTACGTTTTGTTCATTTTCGGCTCTAGAGGGATTCGACGGGGCACTGACACACTGGCAGACCCCACGCAGGATCCAGGAGGCAGCGGTGAGTCCCAAATTGAATTACATGCACATTTCTCTGCCACAAAGGGGAGCCATCACTAATTAAAAGCACGTGATTGATGACACTGACGCTTGGTGCCAGCGGAGAATGAATCAATCTCACAGTCACTTTGCTGCATTGCTTCCTGCCTCCACAGCACCACATACTGTAAGCCCAACACTTAGTCAGCGCTCCGCTTAATGCAATAGACGCTTAATGTTTTGTTGCTTTTTAGTCACATAATACAAGAAACAAAGGTGGCATTAACACAATTCCGTCTACTTAAAAGACTGCTGCCCTTCTGTAAACATACACCACTTGCTCTTAATAGTGTTAAGTTGAGTGACACTTGACCCGCTAAAAGGGAACGTGTCGGTCTTGCCGTACTCAGAGTGTCATCAGAGTCTAATGGCTTTCTGTGCTTTATGCTCAAGTGACATATCTGATGCTTCTAATAATGTTTCACTCTCACTTTAATCTTTATGGAAAACGGCAAATAAATAAAGGCCTAGTGCGGTTAGTGCTTCTGTGCGTTCAATATTCCAAGTGGACTCCTCGTGTCCTCTTTGTGCTGGAGTCATTTCTGTCCAATTTCCACACAACATTCAAAGACTAGTAAATCAAAATCTGCCACTGTAAAAGGGAGCAGCCATTTGGCATGTATACAGTATATTTGGCTGTATTTTTGATCATTCAAATCAGAAACATAATCCATTCACCGCCAGGTCTGTCACGGTTTTGCATAATAGTAGTCTTCTATATTGTCTTAACATTTTTAGCACTGTATTTAGAGATAAGGAATGGCACCGTTCTGAGTTCAGCTTTACTTTAACAGGAGTCTTCACTTGAAATTGCCCTCAGGATGTTGCAAGTGCACTTCATCATTTCAGAGTCACAGAAAAGGCCATATTTCTTCTCACTGTTGATAAAATTTTACACAAAATTCACTGCTCTAGCTGCGGCGGAGCGTTGTGAGTCGACGTACATGCTGAATCCTGTCAGTGGGATATAGTTTTGTTCAAAGGACCAATTAGTGGGTCCTACCTTAGCCTGCAGCTGAAAGGTCTAATGGGGGGCCGGGCATCTACCTGAGAGGACTCCCCCTCCCCACCGTCTTCTCTCTCCCCAACGAGCTTTAATTTGAGGGAAGGGGTGGGTGGCTGCTACGGGAGCTTTTTACCATCACACAGGACCCAATTGTGGCCGCTGACCGTTTGATCTTAAAATAATTTACTTAATGATCTTACCACGGGAGCAATTGCCGCTGCTCGATTAGTCTGCGAGGTCTAATGGACAGGGGAGAAAGAGGGGAGGGAGGAGGGAGAGAGAAGTAGTGGTGAGAGGGGGGGTGCATATAAGAACTAATCTGAAAATAATCGGCTCAATTAAACGTTTGCATTGGACTTGTTAATAAAATTTGCCACTCTTTGAGCCATTAACTGTAGCATAAAATAAACTGCAATGTTAAGACAACCAACTGTTTATGCTGTTGATTAATAATCCGAACACTAGTCATACATTTTTGTTGTGTAGATTTGTGTAGTTTTTTTTTTTAATATCCAGCAGTTTTTCAAGAAATGAAAATCACCAGTATGAGGCTGAATTCATGGGTTTCATTTTCCTTTTATGTAATTTTTTAGGACTTTTTGCCCATTTAAAATATACAATGTTTTTTTTCTTCTAATTGTTATATGCTATGGCAACAGTACCAATTTCATCATTGTCTGATCATTTCTGCGTCTTCTTTGACCTGTCTGTTTCTCCCCAACCTCCGGTTGGTCCTGCAGTTGTTCAGAGGAGACACATAAGTGATGGCACAGGTGCACTGTTTATGGAAATGATAAACTTTGAAAATGTCTCATGTTCTAATGTAAATGATTTGTTGAACTCTGTTACATCTAGTGTTTTGAATGTTCTGGACACCATCGCCCCTATAAAGGCTAAAATGGTTAAAAATAAGCAGAAGGCGCCGTGGAGAAATGATGATTCGGTCAGGGCACAGAAAAGGGAGTGCCGCAGGGCCGAACGGAAATGGCGCAAGTCAAAGCTCCAGGTTGAAAAAGAGATTTACAAAGAAAAGCTGAACATGTACAACCTAATCTTATGTAGAACTAGGGAAAGATATTTTTCTGAAATAATTGGAAGCTGCAGTAACAACTCGCGTGTCCTGTTTGCCACAGTAAACAGATTAACAAACCCTCCAGCTCAGCTGCCGTTAGAACTCATTTCCACATCCAAGTGTAATGAGTTTGCATTATTCTTTAATGACAAAGTTCAGGGCATTAAAAATGCTATAAATCCCACAATGCAAAAAATTACCCTAAAACCACCAAGACACTTAGAGCTAACTCACTTTGCACCAGTAACTGACAAAACTGTCCATGAGATCATCACCAGTTCATCTACATGCTGCCTTGATGTGTTACCCACCAGATTTCTAAAGTCTGTGCTGAACAGTTTGTTAGCACCATTCACTCACATAGTTAACATGTCGCTTCAATCTGGAACATTCCCAATGTCTTTGAAAACTGCGGTCATAAAGCCTCTCCTAAAGAAGAGCAGTCTTGATGCCGCAGTACTGAGTCATTACCGGCCCATCTCTAATCTGCCATTTTTGGGCAAAGTCCTTGAAAAGGTTGTTTACCAACAGCTCACAGATTTCCTCTTAATAAACAACTCATTTGATGTTTTTCAGTCAGGTTTTAGACCTCATCACAGCACTGAGACTGCTCTTGTCAAGGTGACAAATGACATCCGCCTGAACACTGACACGGGCAAAGCCTCAGTCTTAATTCTGTTAGATCTGAGTGCTGCTTTTGACACTGTCGATCATGGGATCCTCTTACAGAGACTAGAGGACTGGGTGGGCATCACTGGCACTGCCCTAAACTGGTTAAGGTCCTATCTGGAAGACAGGAAGTACTTTGTTGAAATTGGTAGCTGTGTCTCAGACCACATGACCCTGACCTGTGGAGTGCCCCAAGGGTCAGTCCTGGGTCCCCTTCTGTTCAACCTCTACATGCTGCCGTTGGGTCAGTTGATACGCAGTGAAAATGTGTCCTATCACAATTATGCAGACGACACTCAGATCTATGTTTCACTATCGGCAGGTGACTATGGACCAGTAGATTCACTCTGTCACTGCATCCAACAGATCAGTTTGTGGATGCAAAACAACTTTCTCCAGCTGAACTCAGACAAGACTGAAATAATCGTTTTTGGCCCACAGAAACAAAGAGAAAGTGTTAGCGGTCACCTCCAGAGTCTCGCTCTAAAACCTACAAACCAAATTAGAAATCTGGGGGTAATAATGGACTCAGACTTGAACTTTAATAGCCACGTCAAATCAATAACATCAGCAGCTTTTTACCATCTAAAAAACATTGCCAAAATCAAAAATATAGTGTCAAAACCAGATTTAGAGAGACTTATCCATGCGTTTGTCTCCAGTAGATTAGACTACTGTAACGGCCTGCTCACTGGTCTCTCCAAACGAGCTGTAAAACAGCTGCAGTACATCCAGAACGCTGCTGCTCGGGTCCTGACCAGAACCAGGAAGTATGATCACATTAGTCCTGTTCTCAGGTCTCTGCACTGGCTCCCTGTGGCTCAGAGAAGAGACTTTAAAGCAGCTCTGCTTGTGTACAAGTCTCTCCATGGCCTAGCACCAAAGTACGTCTTGGATATGTTAGTGCCATATGAACCATCTCGGACTCTGAGGACCTCAGGGACCGGCCTCCTGCTGGTGCCAGAGTCAGGACAAAACATGGGGAATCTGCGTTTCAGTTTTATGCAGCTAAAATCTGGAACAGTCTTCCTGAAGATGTGAGACAGGCTTCTACTCTGACAATGTTCAAATCTAAGCTAAAAACAGTTTTGTTTAGCTACGCATATGACTGAAAGGATTTTTTCTTTGCACTCTTCTCTTTTGTTTGTGATTTTATTAGTTTAGAAAATCAGTTGGATTGATAATTTTTAATTTAGTTAATTTTATTGTATTTCTGTAATTTCTTTGTGATTTCAATGCATTTTTCCTGCTGTGTGAAGCACTTTGAATTGCCTTGTGTATGAAATGTGCTCTACAAATAAACTTGCCATTCTGAAACTCATGGATTGAGCTTTTACCCCAACATCGGAGCATACTCATGCCTGGAACAATATAAAAGCTTTCTCGAGTAAAAGACAGGCAAAACGGCAACATTGTGGATCCACAGTATGAAAAAGCTGGAGTTGAAAAGGTCACACCACTTTGAGCCTGCAGTTCTCAAACAACTTAAGGCCTCTATGACCTCCAATTGAATTCAAGGGGGATGGGTATGATGCGACCAGTACATAAGTGAGGAAGATGTAGTAGACCAGATAGTTGTTGTTTGCAAAAAATCCCTCTGGCAATGCTTGAAAAGCGGAAAACATTGGAGCAATTACTACACTGTCATTAAATAAAATAGGAAGACTGCTCTTGACTTGTCTTAACAAATCATATCGCAAATGCCTGAAATATTATCTCATCACATTTGATAATAAACTCCATCTGTTTTTCCCCTGTAACCTATCTCTTACACTGCTATAAAAGGTAAGTCAGTATTGGCCGATCTTTCAACTGTATTTCCCAACATACGACTAAAATACATTGTTATTAAAATACAAATTAAAGTGTCAAACAATTATTTCACATGATCATTAGTCTGACAGCAAAAGCAGCAGGAGGTAAACCTCCTATTTCCATTTCCCCAGTCTCAAGAAATAGCACCTTTTAAATGTACCCTGGGTTGTAATTCACTTAAACGATAAAAAGATGATTTGCCAACGCTATAATTAAAATATAAACACCCTACAATGGCAATGAAAAGGGCAGCATTTGATCTGGTTAATGCTGTTCAGTTTTGAAGCACACTTGATTTTAAAAGAGACCTTTACTATTAGATAAGCAAACATCAACCTCTTCAGTTTAAAGAGGGGCTTAAGCAAACACTCAACAATCTAGTCAAACAAGAGTGTCTAGGAAAGTGTGTTTCCTGAGCAAATATTGGTAACAATATAGAACGGGGCACAATCCATTATCCAAACAATTGTGTATTCAAATGAACAAAGATCTCACTCAAATGCACTCCCAAGACACTGGATTTCAGCTTCCTGAGGACTTTTTTCCATTCAAAATATATAACAATTTGTTTTGTTTTACTTTGGTGTCCACGACATTAAGAATCTTACATATATTATATTTTCCTGTTTATAAAATATTTGTGTTTTCAACAGCCAACACAACTGTCATGAGACCACGTATCCTGCTGGAGACATGCACTGCTATGATGCGGCCGGCCTCAGATGAATTTTAAACCAGTATTGACCCACCCAGCCCCTCCCACTGAATGGCGGTAATCCTCGCTCTGTGCCTTGCCACTGACCACAAGCTCTGCATATTAAAACTACCCTACGGCGGCCCAACACCTGTGTGATCTCCTCACCAATGAGCTTTGCACCAGCAGAACATAAATCAAACTGTAAGTGGGATATCTCGTGGCTCGTGCTGGGATTCAGAAATCAAAAGGGCAACAGTTTGCTAACGCCACACAAGGCCCTCAGTCGGCGCTGAGAAATGCAGAGGCTCAACTACGGTCTGAAAACCCTTGACACTTAAGCAAACCTATGAAGCGATCCATCAAAGTGTGCTGTTATTTAGTCATACTGCTGCAATATATATATATATATATATATATATATATATATATATATATATATATATATATATATATATATATAATTTTTTTTTTTTTTTTTTTTTTACTTCTACACTACAACTCCTACACTTTTATTACTGCTTTTGGGCTTCTTTGTCTCGTATTGTTGAATAGACTTGAACAAAAAAAAAACACTTGCTGTATGTGGATGAATTTTGCCCATCTATTCTCAAGTAGATTTATTAAATGACTTATTGGCCTATACCAAAATTAATAAATAATGTACATCAAAAAGGTCTTGCACATATAGTAAAAAAAAAAAACATAGGCTTTTGTTGCTCTTTACATGTTACAGGTTTGTAGGCTTAAAATATAGGCTTTAAAATATTTATTTTCATAAACAAAATAGAGTGAATGTATCTTTGCTGTGAGTGAAAACATTAATTAGCTGAATTAGCATTTATGGAGTGAATGATTACTGGAGTACACTTTATGAGGAATAAAGGGCCGGCTCAGGTTAAGGCTGATTGACAGAGCCATTGTCAGAGAGGCTTCACTCCATTTTCAGCAGCTCATGTGACCCTCGGCATTATGGTCATGGGGGCAGTGCCAGTCTCTCCGGATGCTGCTGATTAAGTGGGATAAACCAGCCCCTCACGCACAAGTGGCCTGGCGCTCCTCTGGGACGTCCCATCTGAAGACCTGAGCCTTCCCACTCCGCAGCATCACCTACCTGTTACCTAAACATTTGCTTTTTAAACTGCATATATATGCGTCTTGGCGCCTGAATTTTCACCCTCAGTTCATCCGCGTCTCAGCTCGTGCGCTTAAAGGCTAATTCATGGCATATGCTCTAATACCTACGTGTGAACTGACCCAACAATGGGGATTGTACCACTATTGTAAGGTAATGGGCGCCCTTAAACCCTTTGTTTCGCGGCGGAGGTGCACTTAGAACAGGCCTTTCAAGATAAGCGCCGGCTGTTGTTGTGCGCCTTGGCCCCGCTCCCCCAGGAAAACAGATCCATCACAGATGCCCCCGGGCGTGGGCTAACAAATTTGTTCATTCCGGGGCTTACATAACACCCCGGGAGATTGTGCCCTGAACGCTCGTAATATGCGCAGATTTGGTGTGGAAAATATCACAGCCAGACCAGGAACCACACTGTAGATTTCACCAAGAGCCACACCGCGTCCCCCCTGGGCCCCGTGCGCTCAGGACCTATTGTTATTTTTCCACCAACGTCCAACTAGTTTATTTTGGAGATAAGTGGCGTAATGACGTGTGACGGATTGACTGACAAGATATTATTATTCAGTCAAGTCGATCAATTATTTCAAGGAACGGGGGGTCAACAGACGTCAGTCTCACGCAGAGAAAAACAAATTACAAATTTGTTGTTGGCGCTTTTGCCAACCACCTACATGAAACCCAAATGATCCATGTGAAGTCTTTCCATTGGCTATTTAATATGGGAACGAGAGAAAAATGAAAGCGCCTGTTTCATATCTGGCTTGCCTTTTCTCTGTGTAAAATAAATTCACAGACAACAACTATCACTGTCTGTGCTAAAGATAAACGTGAAAAGAGACGAGCCAGTGCCCTCTGCAGGACACTGGTGGCACTACACGCAGAGACGCACCAACTTTATAAACCACGGATTACAATGTAAAAAGACATGAGCTACCAATAAACTTGATAAAGCTCACAAATATCTTACCAAAATAAATAAATGGTCAATTAAAACATGTCTTTCTATCAAGGTATCAAGGCACTAAAAATGAATAAACAAGGCAAGGCACAAAAAATAAAGAATAAAAAGCTCTTTGAAGAAAGGTTTCATCACATTAACATCCTGAACTTGTCAATCTTATTTGTGCAGATTTGAATGTTATCATATAATTTTCATCTTGTCATCAATAGTCTTCTCCAAACAAAACAAAGACCACATTCACAAAAAAGACTTCTGTTGTACCTGTGTGAAGAAGTTAGGACTATTGGACAAAACAGGAGAAGCCTCTGACATTAGTTTGCATGTTTCAGCCTGTTGGATTGATCCGACTGAGATGATGGAGTGCTGCTCAGAGAGTCAGTTCTGGAATCAATATGATGCCATCAACAAAAGCCTGCTGTCACTGTCCACCATTGATGAGCTGTTCCATATTACAAATGTTCCTGAAGGCCGCGGCAACAATGTGAATTGCATGAATAGAAAAGGCTACAATAAATGGGTTAGCAGAACAATAGGTAAGCAGAGTGGCAACTGAGAAACTCTGTGTATAGTTTATATAAACATGTTAAAACATTGAAAAGTGTTTTGCAGAATAAAGAGAACATGCTACATGCTCACATACACATGCACATACACACCACAACTCTGATATTTATTTTGATTCTGGAGTTTTTGAAATGACAAGTAAACAGTCATAATTTGATTTCAATCTGATGTGAGTAATCTGATTTAGTTTATCTGGGTTTTTTTCAAGGAAAATCATGCAAAAGGCTAAAAACGATTGTAAAAAATGCAAAAATTAAAGAGAAAATGTTTAAGATTGATATAGCTTAAGATAGTTTAAATGAATTGTACTTGTGTTCACTGTACTTTTGTATACAACTGTTACTCTTTGTTTTGTGCACAAACACCAAATCTAATCTAATTATTGGCTTTCCTGCTTCAGATTTGCACGTCCACATGTGTATTCTTACATGTTTACAATATCTGTCTATTAATGTTGCACATGAAAATTGCTTTAAACATACTCTTTTGAAAAATGTGAAAATATGAACTAAAACGCAAATCTAATTTAAATAAAGCATTTTGTCTTCCCTCCATGTTTGCCTCACATCTGAGACGCAGTGTGTGTGTCTCAATGACTCATGTATCTGCACCATCATGTTAACATCGGCCCTGATTTCCAGAATAAAATGAGCATGTAGATTACATCAGAAGTCATCTTCATTTTAACTGCTTGAATGCATCGCTCTCAACTTGTTATTAGCACCATAGCAACAGAGCAGCAATCTGTGCCTCGTAGGTGGTCTTGTCATTGTTAGTAATGAGGTCCAAAACGGTACTGCCACCTGCAAACACGGGCATCTCTGCAGTTGATATGAAGTACAGAGACACATGTTTTCATTGAATACTTGCTATTAAAGTGGACATATTATGCAAAATATACTTTAATGAGATTTCAATCCTGTTACAACAGTGTTACCTTATCATTAGTTGTATTATTGATTGATTAATGCATGTTTGAATAATCCTGTATTCTCAAAAACTGAGGCTCGAGTGCTCCTGTCTTCCCGTCCATGTACTTACAGTAGTTGTAGAATTTTTATGAGTCACTTTTCCCCAAAAAATAAACATATAAATGACAATCTGCTGCTTGTTAGGAGGAATTTCCACTCTGAATAGATGGGGCTTAACAGATCTGCAGTTTTCGAACAAGAAGTCAATGGACCAGTTTCTCTTACCAAGCCATTTTTGATCAATATTACAGTTTACAATGAACAAACTATAAATTATGACGTTATAGTTCAATACTAAGTACCTAGCACAATACGTCTCCTTTTTAAAATGCCTAGCCTTCTGTGTTGTTAAATACCGGTCTCCAAAAGTATTTAAAACACTTTAGCGAACAATTTAGTGAAGTAAAGTGGATCGTGAATGACATTTGCAAGTGTCAGGCCAGTGCTGTGCTGCCAAGACAACAGTGCAACCAGTCACCCACTCAGACATCCATCACTTTTACAGCATGGTCTGGGTGTATACTGGCCCTCTCTGCCCAGGCCTCTAGTAAAGGGGCACTAGAGGGGGCTCTTATTTGAACATGTGTAAAGCAGGAATGTGAAACTGTAAAGCCTGCCAAATGCTCACTGAACCATCTCACCTGTAAAGTCAAAGTGTAAAATATTAAATGTCCCTGAAATAATTAAGCCGTGAACTTGAAATATACACAAGATTGTATTTACATAAAAACCACATCTCACACTCTCAATCATTATTGGTCATTACATTAGCCTAATCTAGCCACTAGGGGCCATAGTTTATTTCATGTCGGTCCCCAGCCTGTCTGAAAGATGTGCGTGTCTCTTTAACTGGCGCGTGAAAACAAATTGCGTGAAATGATGCCAAATCTAGGCTTATATTATTGTGTTGGTCCCAAATCTCCAATAGCAAAACCTCTTTTCAAAAGATGAACCAACTCAAAACATATGCTCAATCTCCAAACAATATTTAAAGTAAAATATCCTGTAACTGTTACATTTATTACAGTAATCGTCTCTCTTTCTTCTTTTTTCCTTTTCATTTTTGTACTTACTTTATATGATTTTGTTCCATGTGATGTGCCTGTATGACTATTTTCATGTGCATTTTGTGTTTAATAGATAAAATTAAAAAAAAAATTAAAAAAAAAATTGCGTAGGTCTACTTTTTGTGACAAGATCTGCAGCTCAAGAAATGAATGAAATAAAAAAGACATAAACTGTTCGCACATATCTCGAAAATGTGAAAATAAACGCGATCTAACACTGTTCTCATTGTATGTTTATCAGAGGTCTGGAGCCGCAACCCTTTATTTACGCACGGTGGCAGTGATTGAATACTGGCGCTGTCGCTTAGCAACAAGATGCTGACCCGCCCCCAAAAGAGTGCCCACTGTTTCAGGAAACTCATTTTGACAGAGACTTATCAATGCCTTTAAAGTTGTCACCAAGTTTGTGCGTCCAGGCTGACAGGGAGTGAAGGAAACATGTCCGACGAGGAAAGTGTGCCATGTTTCCTCGAGGACGCGAGAGTGAAGTTTGTGGCAGGAGTCGTTTGCAGCCTGCTGAGACTGCACCACCAGACATGGGACAAGTCTGCAGCCTGCCCAGAGTTTCAGACTTTGCTGCTACAGTTCTTCGACAAGGAGAAAGTCATTTTTATCTGTGTATCAAAAAAGGGCGGCTTGGAAGCTTCCACTGAGGTAACCTTATGGCTCTATTTCTATTTCTATTTCTATTATTGTTTAGCTCACATGCTTCTGAATGTGATAAATAAAACTGAATAACAATATTGTTTTCCTTTTACAGAACTGTCTTACGCAAAATAATCAGATGTATATCCTTAAGAAAAAGCCTGTCCCGCTGAGCAATGAAAACTACAGGGAAATCTTGACTTATGGGCTCATGTCCCCATCACTCCTTCTGCAGTTGTCATGCACCATCGAGCAGGTGGCTTTGCAGCGCTGCGTCATTACACAGAGTGATATTAGAAGTGTTTACATTGGCTTTGGCTTTAATACACTTTGTTACTGCTGCTCTAGGTGTGCGTTCCACTCCTGGCAAACCCCAGCAACCACCAGACGTGGCCTCGCCTGCTTTCCCAGGACATCACACGACACGCAGAGGCCATCTCCAGTAAGACGGCTGTCGTCCAGGGTCAGATTCAAGGGAAAACCATTCTTCCCATCCCCGCGTCAATGCCGTGGTCAGACAAGCCTCTCAACCGCACGAAACCGTAAGACCATTAAATGATACTACACCAGTTTGTTTTTGTAATCTATAAAAGAGTTGTTTCCAGGTCTGAAAGCTGTGACAGATCGCTCGCCCACGCCATCGAGACCCACGTTATCAACTGGACCAATCAAATCCACAAAGCTCTGACGGAGGATTCTGCAGACGTAATGAAGACTGGCGGTAATCCTGGGCCCTGGGCGGAGCTGAAGTTTTGGGGCTCCAGAAAGAGTAACGTAGAGAGCATTTATCAACAGGTAAACAACATCCTTTTACCAATGTGTTCCCTGTCCATCCTCTGTATTCTAAAGGCTTTTTTGTTTCAGCTTCAGAGTCCTGTCGTGGAGGAAATGGAGAAGACGTTAGAAATGATGGAGAGCAGTTATCATCCAACAATTCAGATGGTGATTGGAAAAGTATTTGAGGGTAAGATTGTGTTGTATGCGCGAGAGACCACAACATGTACAGTAGTAGTTCATATATCTTGGTTAATCTTGTTTTTTGTTCTTCAAATTTGAAATAGGTCTAAAAGAAGCGGAAGACATTGATCTACACCTGCAGCCTCTCCATGCTCAACTATCACATCTGGAAAAGAGCGGTTTTGCACAAATCAAACAGTGTATTCCTTCCCTTTTTCACACTATTTTATTAATCTGGACCAACTGCCGATCTTACCAAAGACCAGTGCGTATCGTCGTGCTATTGCAACAACTCTGCAATCTCATTATTGATCAAGTAAGTCTTTGGAAGTTGTTCAAATGTAAGTTCCTTCCCTGTTTTATTGTGTTTGTATTCTTGTTTTTGCCAAGGCTAAAACCTACATTTCTGAAGACGTGCTACTCAAGGAGGATACAGAGGAAAGTCTTCGAATGTTACACAGGGCTCTAGGTATTTTTCACAGTTTTAAAGAATGTTACCAGACTCAAAGAGAGCACCTGGCTGGCAGCAGGAGTCACGCACCCTGGGATTTCCCTTCTGCTATGATTTTTACACGTTTCGACAAGTTTCTTAATCGTTTGCAACAAATTGAGGTGAGACGAGATTAAACGCTCAGGTAAAATTCCCTTATGCATACTGTGCACTAATAACTATGTATGTTTATCTCCTTAAATGTTCAGGATACACTGGAAATGATGCTTGACTTTGAGAGAATGGAGAAACTAGAGTTTGGTGGCGTCAAAGGGAAACTTTACAACGACCAGGCTGCTCAGCTGTGTGCCGAGTTCAGAGACCAGTGCCAGATCATCAGACACACTGAAAACAACCCCCTGGATTGTGACTCAAAGGTGAAATGGATAAATGATTCACAATGTCTCATGACTTAATTTGATATTCATTATTACATTATGTTTGTATTTTTGTCTTCAGGATTTTGAGACTGACTACAATGCTTTCAAAGATAAGATCATGGACTTTGAGCGTCGCCTTGCCAGTCTCCTCTGCTCGGCCTTCACGGAGTGCTCTGGGCTGGAATCTGCTTTAAAAGTATGTGCAGTCACGCTGATATGAAAGGTGAACTATGTAACCTTTTGGTGGAGTGTCCAACACCTGCTTGTTTCCATGGAGATGTTCTTTTACTGGACGTAGCGCCCAAGTTACAGGTCAAATCTGTGCTCACATAAGGATGCATGTTTTTCAAGGTATTTTTGAGCAATAAAAACACCCATAGTAATTTAATGCCATAGTAAAACATTTTAGAACAGAATAACAAGCAGGTGCCTCAAGAAACGACCCAACACCAAAAAGGTTTCCTAGTGTACCTTTAAACTGCTAGAATTGTGACTAGACTTACTGCAATGCCAACTGGATTGTCTGTTTTCCAGCTGTTGACTATTGTGGAGCCCTTTATGGAACGAAAGTTAATCAGAGAAATATTTAGTCACAACTTCCTCGCACTGAAACAACTGCTCCGAGAAGAGCTGGACAGATGTAAACAACTGTTGAAACACCAGTTCAATCAGGTATTCTGTCAATGACACATTCGTTGCACTGTCCTCTACTGTGCACATGTAGGAATATTCTTAATCTAATCCCTGTGCATAGACCGATGGGAGTCAAATGAAGTACATGGCTCACACATCCGGGGCGTTTAGGTGGGCAAAAATGCTTCGGGAGCGCCTTCACGCCCCATGGGACAAAATACGACTGCTGTTTGACATGTGAGTATGAATACATGAGTTTAATTTGAACCGCTGACTCTGGTTGGAACATGGGGTGAATCAAACTTTCACATTTTCTTTTTACTGGTTAATATTTCTAAATAATTGTAAATGTGTGTTTTCAGGTCTTCAGCTGGAGTGGATGTGATGGCAGAGCACCAGATGTACACTCAGATGGTGAGTCTTCTGGACCAGTACGAGGAGAGAGTCCACTCTGAATGGTGCAAGGGTCTTGAACAAACGTGTCTGTCCAAACTGAACCAGCCTCTGCTCTCAAGAGACATCTCATCTGGACTCATCACTGTCAACTTCAGCTCAAGGGTAAGTGAGAGCTATATTGATGACATTAGATATTGATATTGGAACAGTATCAATAACATGATTGTTAATTAATTACATTATGACAAGTAAAACACATTATTTTGTGACAAGTGTTGGTGGTTTGAACACAAAGCGATCAAGTGCAGCTTCATTTTGGCCGACAAGTTGATGTGAAGCAGAGAAATGAGCTCACATGTGCATTAGATTATTACAAGAGCAAAAGTACACCAGTTAAAGAGGAATGGGTGCTCGTAATAAAGATAATGGTCATAGTTAGTGGTGGGACAAGATTAGGTCCATGAGACAAGATTGAAATGTATTGAAATCAATCAATCAATATTTAATTTATATATTTCCTTCAATCTTATAATAAAGTGTATATATATGATGATGATTTTTTTTGTAAAAGCAGGAGTTGCACAAATGATTATAAGGATTATTCCGCTCTTTGAAATTGAACAGATTGGAGTGGTACATACACTGCTGTATCTATGTTGTTCCATCATCACTCATAATAATGAAGGTGCTTTTAATTTACCTTCTTGTTTGTGTGACCACAATCTGTTTCACTGTCTTTGTAGCTGATTGAAATTTTAAAAGATGTGAAGTGCATTCAGTCCCTTGGTCACATCAGCGTCCCAGCAGCTGCCACGACAGTTTTTGAGAAGCGTGACATGTTCGCAAAGGTAAAGAATATGAATACCAATTTGTTTGACTCCTAAATGACAACAACTTTTTTATAAAACCTGTCTCAACCTTTTACAGTATGTCAGAAGTCTTCAGCTGCTGGTTCAGGATTACAATAAGCTCAAACAGACTGTGCTGGATGTTGAGTTTCCTCTCATTAGAGCTAAAATGGAGATTCTGGACTCAGAGCTGGCCAGAGCAGAGTCGGACTTGACCTGGCAGGACCAGGACTGTTGGATCTTCATAAGCACCACCAAAGATCTGGTCCAGGATCTTGTACAGCGAGTCAATAAAAGCAAAGAAAACTGTCAGACTATCCAGACAATGATGAAGGCGTGGGGCAAACAAGCCATGTTATTTAGAAAGGACAACAGGAAAGGATCTCTGATACATATCGAAGAACGGGCCGAACATGTGAGAAAGATGAACAGCTGCGTGAAAAAGGAAACAGAGCTGATTCATCAGCTTCTTCAGGTGAGTGCGTTCAGTTCATGCACATGCACAATACCATAGCAACGTCACTTTAGGATAGGAATGTGCCATTATTTACTCACAGTATCAAATTATTATAACTTACGATAGAAGAAGAAGATACACCATTTTATGAATACTCACGATTATTGATAAGACCCACTTTATGAAATTACACTTGAAAGTAAAGTTAAGTTGACATAAAGATAAAAAGCACTTTACATTTGGGTTTAGATTTATAGATTACTTTAAGTTACTTGAGTTTGCTTCTAAAGTTATCTGTCCTTTCCTCTGTATTTACCTGCGTTGCAACAATGAAATTTCCCCATGTGTGGATAATAAAGGAATATCTTATCTTATCTTAAAATGATTTTGATTATGATTTATAATTATACATTTTTACTGTTAAATTATGCATTTTTATGAGTAATAAATCAAATTATCTTGACATCTGTATTTATTATTCAAAATAACTACACAGTGGTGATGATTGGCTGTGTTAGCTCACAATAGTGGCAAGTTAAAAGGAATATTATGTTATATTACATTGTCATTGTTATGTATGTTTAAGCTTTTCAACATAGTGCTGGAACAAATGCCTTTTGTAATATACTATAATTTACTGAATTTGACTTTGCGTTTGATCACGTGCAGGAGAATGTGACTTTGTTCAGTGCTGACGCTGCCTCCGGGGCGTGGGAGCTGTACCTGGAGTATGTGGATGAGATGGTGATAGAGGGGCTCTTCAGCTACATCCGGAGATCACTCCAGTTTTTTGTAGACAACATGGAGTCCAGGCCTTACCACACTCCCTTGTTTGAGGCCCAGCTTCTTCTCAGAGGGTCCGAGCTCACCTTTGCCCCGTCGCTGGATCGAGAGGCGGGAGACGGCCTGTATGAGCTGGTGGAGGGGATGGTTGGAGATATATTCAAGATTTCAGGAAACGTCAACAGAGTAGCAGGACATTTGAGCAACGAGAGCTACCAGGTACAAAAACAAAACCATGGTGTAAGACATTAAAACAAACACTGCTAACCCTGAACACTTGCAATACTGACTTAACCATGTGCAATACCGTCATATTCATGTGCATATAACTGATGAAAATAGAGTGTTTATTTGACCATTATTATTAGTATTATCTTGTCTTACGCTAGTTGTTTTTATTTTATTTTATCTTTATTTTTTCCCCTCCATTCCTTATTAGGAAATGAGAGGTTTTGTCTATAGGAGGTTTTGTTTATAAGAGTTCTATTCTATTTTTAAACTTCCTATAAGTTACCTGTCCTTTTCCTCTGTATCTACCTGCATTGCAATAATGAAATTTCCCCATGTGTGGACAATAAAGGAATATCTTATCTTTTCTTATTAACACAAACAAGACTTTCAATTGTTTTTCTTCCCCCAATGTAAAAATACTATTAGTACTACCAGTAATTATCAAGGCCTGCATGGTGTTTTTATATGTGAAGTATTGCATTTTCTTTTTCTTTCTGGACCTTCAAACTAGACAGAACTGTAAAATAACTTCTCAAATGCAGTTGTTGTTGATGTTGTTGTTGTTGTTGTTGTTGTTGTTGTTGTTGTTGTTGTCATGAACTATGTGATATTACCCTTCCAGGAGGTGATGGATAAGATGGTGGACCTGTCGGACCTCAGGCAGGAGATAATGGAGCGAGTGGGAAACGTACTCAAGAAAGCCATCCATTTCCAGAAGAACTTTGATTGCTACTCTCACCTGTGGCAGGAAGACAGGGCAGAATTCCTCAACCAGTTTCTCCGCTATGGACGTGTACTCACTGCAGAAGAAGCTTATCATGCTGATTTACTGCCTCCATCCCCTCCAACTATTTATACATTTGAAGAACAGGTAAGAAAAGACATCCTAACAAACTGACAAACAAACTGCACTCTTGGTTGGTGGTAATTGTTGATATTGTAAAATTTACATGAGGAACTTTTTGAGGAACTTCTGACACCATACCTGTCGTTCTACTTCAGCCATATTTCTTTAAGTTACATTATACTTTATATTTGTTAAGTTTTGCTTAATCTACTGGGGCTGTTTTATGTTGATAATAAAATATTTGATTTTTTTTTGTAGTAAATTTTAAAATAAACCAGAATTTTGGCATTATTTTATGTTTTTTTTTTAATCTCATCACATTAACAAGTTGGCTTCTTAAGTAATATAGTCCCCAGATCCTGTTGAAAATAAGTAATACAGGAAATTAAATCAATTATATTTCAGATCAATTATTATGAAGATCTGCATTCTGAAATGTCCAAGTATGAAGACTTCAAAGTGTACGACGGCTGGTTTCGAGTTGACATCAAGTTCTTCAAGGCCACTGTCCTCAATATTATCAAGAAGTGGAGCTGGTTATTCAAAGAGCACCTTCTAAGACATGTCATTAACAGGTAAAAAACATGACGGAGCATCCTGTCGGTAGCAGTAACTCTAAACGGTGATCAACCTGCCTTTCCTCTAGTCTCAGTGAGTTAGAGGAGTTCATCCAGGCCACTATGGAAGGACTCGGTGTGTCAGTGGTCAAAGGAGATAGCGGTGGATTGGTCAAAGTCATGAGTCATCTCGTAGCTGTAAGGGACCGACAGAGAAATACAGACAAAATGTTCGAACCGCTCCGACAAACTGTGACCCTTCTGGAGAGATCTGGGGTCAAAATACCAGAACACGTCTATTCGCAGCTGGAGGTCAGTAAATGCAAACGTTATTATGCTGAAATAGCGCTCAAAGTAATAATGATGTGTTTGTGTTTTAGGATCTGCCTGAAAAGTGGAATGAGGCTAAAAAACTGGCTCTGAAAGTGAGACATGAAGTGGCACCACTGCAGAATATTGAAGTCATGGTTTTAAGGAAGCAGTGTGTGCAATTTGAGGTGATTAGGACATAAATAGAAGGAAATAAAAGCATATTGGTAAATTGTTGCTGTCCATTTTGCTTCCTTCATTGTTGATTTGTTTTATTTCAGTTGAAACAGAGAAAATTCAGAGAGAAATTCAAAGCTACGGCACCGTTCAGTTACAATGCAGTGGATCCCTATACTAGTCTGTGGAAGGCAAGTGTAACCGAGGCCTTGATAACGCCTTGTGTTCCAGATTTACCAAAGCTAAACTATATTCTATTTGCAGTCTGAGAGAGAGATCAGAGAGATCGAGAAAGCTTTAGCCGATCTCCAGCAATCCACAAACCTGTTTGATGTCACAATCCCTGAATACAGAGAAATTAAACTCTGCCGGACAGAAATTACCGTCCTCAAAGAATTATGGGACATTGTCATATTTGTACAGGTGTGTATTATCTCTCATTCATCTGATACTATAACTATAGAGCCTTGGGTGTTGGTCCCAGCAGCTGTGTATTAAGCATTAGTTTAACATTAGTACAATACTAAACCATTATGTATATGTTTCCATAGGTAACACAAAGTGACTGGGTATCGGGTTTTTAAAAGTTACCCCAATGAGTCGGCAATATTGACAAAAAATTCCCCAGACAATAATTACTAGTAAATCATATTTTTGCAATCCACCAGAAATGTTCTGGATTTTGGTTCAACCCTCTGGGTTGAGGAGAATGTATTGCACAAAAAGTGATTGAGCCGTTGATATTAAAAGTAAAAGTGCTGAAATATTACGTTGTCTAAAAGATTTCACTTCAAGTTTCCTTTACTTTTTTATATATTTATTATATTCTTGCAACTAAATTTTTACAGTTTTTGCATTATAGACAATACTCATGGTTACATATGGTACTCAAGGGTACCATATGTATGATATGATATGAAAGTATATCTCACTCTTTTAAAACACAAAATAGCCCATGTTTAGGTTCTTTAAAATATACCATAATTTAAATTATCATGTGTTGTTGCATCTGACCTTTTTACCCTGTGTGGCCTAATCGTTCCCATTAAACACCATTTGTCCATTACGGTACTTTTATATGTCTACAGTGCAGCGTGGAGAGATGGACACTGACCAAATGGAGGCAGATAAGCGTGGACCAGATGGATGCTGAATTGAGGAGGTTTGCCAAGGTGAGGTCACCAGCAGTGCTCCATCACACCAGTGCATCTCTCCTGCTGTCGCCCTGTCACGCACCACTGCGGCCTGTAACAGATGCCCCATACTAACTCATTATGTTTACTTACCTTCTGTTTGTGTAGGACATGAGGAGGCTCGACAAAGTGGCTCGTGTGTGGGACGTGTACTCTGGGTTAGACCTCTATGTAAAGAACCTGCTCACGTCGCTGCGGGCCGTGAGTCAGTTACAGAACCCGGCCATAAGGGAGCGCCACTGGGTGCAGCTCATTAGCATCACTAAAGTGAGTATACAAAAACACAATTATTATAGTTCAAGAAGAGAAACCATGAGGATTCACCATTGAAGTTGTTATGATGGTTCAAGACATCCGTGCAACAAATGCCTAAAATTCTGAGCATGTGCATGGATTATGTTTAATGCATGTGTTGAAACGCTATGTCATCAAATTATCAGATTTAACTGCTAATGGTTTTATGTATTTATAATTAAACACAAACAACAATTCAGTATTTTCATGGTATAAATGGCAAGTTTGTTTGCTTCCCCATTTAAGGAAGTTACAGTTTTCCATTACAGTTTTCAAGCCAAGTAAAATTCAATGTATGTGTAGATTAAGTGACACATTTTTGAGTGGTCAAGTATTTGTGTAAGTATTTGTCCAGTAAAACCTAAAAATCTGGATTTTGCCATCATCGGGAATGCAAAGTGTCTTTCATGATCTCATTTCAAATAAACAAATAATGTAAAACACAATATAGAATTTGGAATGTTTTTGTTTTCAATCTTTTAAAGGGTCTACTGTATATTAAAAAACTCAAACTGGTGATGTTTTTGATGTGTTCACTCCTCATGGACCTTGAATTGCAGTGGCTTCAGTCTTGATGCTGCTTTTTTAACCATTTCTTTTCCACAGATGAACTTCAGCGTGACAGACAGCACCAAACTGGAAGACCTCCTGGCGCTGAAGCTCCATTTAATCGAAGATGAAGTCCGCAGCATAGTGGATAAAGCCGTCAAAGAGATGAGCATAGAAAAGGTCGGTTATTCCCTTTTGCCAAAATTCAAATAATATGAAATCATGAGAAAAAAAAACACTTCAACCATGTTATTTGCGTTGCAGATTGTGACTGACGTAACTCAAACATGGACAACAATGGAGCTGTCCTATGTCGACCATCACCGACCCTCAGTGCTGCTTCTCAAATGTGATGAGCAGCTGATCGAAACGCTCGAGGATCACCAGGTAACATCTTTGTCATTTAATTATTATTTTACGCCACTGCTGTAAAGCGTGTGAACTGCGGGGGGCCTTAAAACTGTCTGGTAGAAGTGCTGAATGGCGCACACAAAAGGCCCGCCCTGTCTGACTGTCTAACTGCTCTGTCGAGGGTGAAGAGGTCCCTATTGAGCCACCAGATTTATTGCTCTTGCGCTTTGTTGCACTGTGGCTATCTTTAACATGTACACCAGATGTATAGGGGGTTACAGCCACCAATTAGAAGCCCCTGTCTCTTTAGTGCATCTCAGTGTATAGAGCTAATTTGACTTTCTTTAGTTCACGGTTGGGTCGCCTGATTGGGATACGCATTTGAGCACATTGTTTTCCCCACACGCCGTTTTGATTTGTTTTTCTCTTTCATCCACAGGTTCAGCTGCAAAACATTTTTCAGAGTAAGCATGTGGATCACTTCCTGGCGCAAGTGGTGACCCTCCAAAAGCAGCTGACGGTGGCGGACTCCGTGCTGATGGTGTGGATGGAGGTGCAGAGGATCTGGGCGTACCTCGAGAGCATCTTCAAAGACTGTGAGGACATTCGGCAACAGCTCCCGGACGATGCGCACAGATTTGAAATGATAGATGCCGAATTTAAGGTTTTTTTTTATTGGCGTCTGCTTGCGTACAACTGGGTGTTTTGAAGATACTGTTATTGCTAATTGTGATTTTGTTTTTACAGGAATTAATGCAGGATAGTGCCAAGACAAAAAATGTAATTGAGGCCACAAATAAACCAGGTTTACATGAGAAATTAGAGAACCTACAAATAAGGTTGGTTCTTTTTCAAATGATTCAACTGATGTAGGTAAACATGGTGTGCTATTATATTTTACAGTCAGTTATTATAAGCAATTCCACACTTATTTGGTCTTCCACAAATGTAAATATTCAAGTTTACCTGATACAATAGACACATTTATGTTTTGAAGTGAGAATAAATATGTCACACTTTTCTGCTTTAGATTAAAAATACATTTAGTTGAGTGGATTATGCTGCTATAGTTTTTATTAATTCTTTTTTTCAGGCTGGCTTTGTGTGAAAAGGCTCTGGGGGAATACCTGGAGAGCAAACGGCTTCTGTTTCCACGTTTCTACTTCATTTCCACTGCAGACTTGTTAGACATCCTTTCCAAGGGCAGTCGTCCCAAAGAGGTAAATGCTACTTCGTCTTTTATTTAACGTTTCAGTGACTCCAGAAGTTTTGTTCTTTAAAGCTGCATTAAGTAAGCTGTAAATGCAAAATATACACTGCAGGTTTAATGTCACACTGTGGCACATACCAGGAAAAACAACGCAATCTTAATGTGAATTCCTTTGCAGACATGTGTCCATCTTTCAAAGCTGTTCGATAACGTGTCCGACCTGGAGTTTGCCAAAAACGAGCATTTGGACAATCCCAAACTGGCTCTGGGCATGTACAGCAAAGAGAAGGAGTATGTGCCTTTCCCGACTGAGTGCGTCTGCTGTGGACCAGTAAGATCACCTAAAATAAAGCACCCAAATAAACCAAAACGAGCACTTAAACATGTCTGTATCTCGTATATCAGGTGGAGGTCTGGCTGAGCTCCCTGGAGACGTCTATGAGGGAGAGCGTTCGAGCCCACCTGTCCGAGGCCGTGGGCTCGTACGAGGACAAACCGCGGGAGCAGTGGATCCTGGAGCTGCCGGCACAGGTGGCCCTCACTGGCTCTCAGATCTGGTGGAGCAACGACATGGAGCTCGTCTTCAAGCGACTGGAGGAAGGATTTGAGTCATCGCTGAAGGACTACAACAGGAAACAGGTGCAGCCAGCTAATATGCTAATGTGCTGTCAATCAGATAGTGGCGCTGTATTGAATTAGCGGTTAAATGTGTACTTGCAGTGATTGACACATTCTGTTTAAAGTTAATAATTAGGTGATAAATCAATGACCTGATGTGTTTGTACAAGCCGCGTATGGACCTTGCTCACACTATATTATTGGTCTTGTCAGTTTCATTAGCACTCTTTGAGGTTAGCGTGCCCTTGGCGGCTGTTGAATAATTTTTTTCACCTTTCATGTCTCCGGACTGCACTGATTGAATTGGCAACTCACATGACTGTTGACAAATGCTCAGACTGCTATACACAAATAAGATAAAAGCACGGCGTAATGTGAATATTTCTCTGTTTCTTTCAGATTTCTCAGCTCAATTCTTTGATTAGCATGCTGCTGGGAGAATTAAGTGCAGGAAACAGACAGAAGATCATGACTGTGTGCACTATTGATGTCCATGCAAGAGATGTTGTTGCCAACCTCATTGCTCAAAAGGTTTGTGCAATCCATTTCCACACTCCACTGATAAACGTTTAGATCATTATTTATTGCAATTCTGTCATTTAAATATGTTTAAATCTTGGACAAGACCTAGAAGCCATTCCCCAATTTTAACATTTTAAAACACAAATCATTCTTTATTTTGAGTCTGAATCAAGTGCATAACCCATCTATTCCCATTTTTCAATTTCTAAATTTCCCTTTTTGATATCCTATTTTCAATCTTCACTCTGTATATTTGTTTAATCTCAGTAATTTTAACCGTTTTTAATTAGTCCTGTCATTATTTTACATATTCCCTTTTGTCTGATATTTCTGTTATCTTATATGTGCTGTGTTTATGAATGTTTATCGACTTTTAAAGGTTAATACAAAGATTTGAATCCTAGTAATAATATCTTCTTGTCGTTAGGCCACCTCCTCACAGGCCTTCCAGTGGCTTTCCCAGCTCAGACACCGCTGGAACGAACAACTGAGCCACTGCTTTGTTAACATTTGTGATGCTCAGTTCCAATATTCATACGAATATCTTGGAAATACACCACGCTTGGTTGTCACTCCACTCACAGACCGGTAACTGTTACTTCAGCCTTCTTTTTATCTGTTATGGTTTATTTGGGAAGAACAAGTTTGTATATTTTCTCCATAATGATTACATATTGTGTATCATTCATCATTTTAGGTGCTACATCACTCTAACACAGTCGCTTCACCTGACCATGAGTGGGGCACCAGCAGGTCCAGCCGGGACAGGGAAAACTGAGACCACCAAAGATCTGGGCCGAGCATTGGGTGTCATGGTGTACATCTTCAACTGCTCTGAACAAATGGATTATAAGGTAATAGGTATAAGCTATCCCCAACTCCTCTCTTTAACAGCCTTGAATAGAGCTAAACAGTAAGATTTGTTGGCCTGCCCAAAAGCAAACGTTAAAACATCCAACCATATTTCATTTAATTAGCTAACATTTCATTGGTAATTAATGAAACAGTAGTGGGTCGGTCTTTATTGGGCAAATGTATTACTCTTATGATATTGATGACCCCTAACTGTAGTAAGATCAGTCAGATCGTTTGATGAATGAGCAGATTTTCATCCATCTCCACAGCAGGGGACGTTAAAGGGGCACCAGCTTCTCACCTGAGTTCCAGAGTTGTGTTCATGTGCATTTTTCATCTTCCCAAGTGTGTACACTGCATTCATGTGGTGTTTCTGGGGGGGTTGGCCACCTGTTTGTCTCCATGGAGATTATTACTTTGTTTAGAATATTCCACAGTATGGAATTTTCCTTTAGCATATTTATCCTGAATCTATAGTAAGTGTTTTATTGCTTGGAAGCATGTATTTTTTACTGTGAGCGAGGTCACTTCTCCACTGATCTGACGTGTAATTTGGCCTGGTTGCGTCACTTGTTTATCTCAGAATCAGAATCAGGTTTATTGCCATTGTCAATGAACAAAATTCACAAGCATAGGAACTTGTCCTGGTGATTTGATGCAGCACAAACAACAAAACATTGAACAATGAATACAATTGCAACCAAAGCAAGACATCTCCATGGAGACAGGCAGGGGGTGGAACAGAAAAGTTACATGGTTTACGTTCTTAATTTTTCAATCGTAACCAGTCAAATTGCAATTAAGACTCAAATGCAATTAATCTTGCAACCCGAATATGATGCATCTCAAAGTTGCATTCCTTCTCCTCCAGTCGATAGGAAACATCTACAAAGGCCTGGCTCAGACTGGAGCCTGGGGCTGCTTTGATGAGTTCAATCGGATTGCTGTGGATGTTCTGTCTGTAGTGGCTGTGCAAGTCAAAACCATTCAGGATGCAATTCGCTCCAAAAAGAAAAGGTATTCACCCATACTTAACGTCGCTTTAGTATGTAATTCATTACGGGGGCAGTGAATGACATCTATAGAACACTGCAGGTTCCTGTTCGTGGACACAGAAATTGCCCTGAAGCCTTCGGTGGGTATTTTTATCACCATGAATCCCGGATATGCTGGAAGAACAGATCTGCCCCAAAACCTCAAGACCTTGTTCAGGTTTGCCTCTTTAGGAAATCCTTGGTTTAGTGTTCCGATGCATCTGAAGTTGTTTATTTTCTTGTATGCTTCTAGACCTTGTGCCATGGTGGTGCCTGACACTGAGCTCATTTGTGAGATCATGTTGGTCACTGAGGGCTTCCGTAGTGCAAAGATTTTGGCCAGAAAGTTCATTACTTTGTACTCTCTGTGCAAGGAACTGCTCTCCAAACAGGTACGCTTAACAGAGTTTGTTACGGTGTTATAATGGGAAGTTTGTAACCGATTTACTTCATCATTGTTGTTTTCAGGACCACTATGACTGGGGTTTGCGAGCTGTAAAGTCTGTCTTAGTTGTGGCAGGAACACTAAAAAGAAGAGACAATGCAAGACCAGAGGATCAGGTAAGTTTTATGCCCATCTTTCTTAAAAACACTACATTATTTTTCTAAAAACCTTTTTTAAGGTATTGATGCGAGCATTAAGGGACTTCAACATGCCAAAAATTGTGACTGAGGATGTATCCATCTTCCTGGGACTACTTGGTGACCTTTTCCCTGGCCTGGATGTGGAGAGGGAGAGAGATTTGGAATTTGAAAAAAGCATTCGCCGCAGCGTCCTGGAGCTTCGCCTTCAGCCTGAGGAGACATTTGTCCTAAAGGTTAGATGATAATTACTTTTTATTGAAACATTCTTTACAACTAAACATTTTTTCCAGGTGGTTCAGCTGCACGAACTTCTGGCAATACGGCATTCAGTGTTTGTTGTTGGAAATGCCGGGACTGGGAAAAGCCAGGTATTTCTTTATTTTAATTTTTTCTGAACATCTGTCTTTTCTGTATATTAACTAAGTAGACAAACACATTTTACAGATACTAAGAGTCCTTCATAAAACCTATGCAAACTTGAAGAAAAAGCCTGTCTGGAGTGACCTCAACCCAAAGGCCGTGGATACTGATGAATTGTTCGGTTTCATTCATCCTTCTACACGAGAGTGGAAAGATGGTAATCAGGACTTGTTATAATAAATAATAATTGAACAAAAGCAATGTATTCAGGAGCCTAACTTTGTCACTAAGTTAATAACACAGTCTGTGTTTATGTGTGTGAAATGCTGTGGTTCATTGTGGTTCATTCAGGTTTGCTCTCGTCGCTGATGCGAGAGCAGGCGAACATCTCCCAGCCTGGGCCTAAGTGGATTGTGCTGGATGGAGACATTGATCCGATGTGGATTGAATCCCTCAACACTGTAATGGATGACAACAAGGTCCCTCCCTCCTGTTAACACATTCACTCTTGTACAACACAGGGCACATAAAGAGGCTGCAGAAAGAATTGTTTTTCATTGAGTAAACTTGAATATCATTCTGTCAATATTTGGTACATGTCACTAAATTCGATTATAAAAAAGTAAAACCATTTCAAGCTTTTAATTGTAAAATGTATGTATTGTCTAGTTTATAATTGGTGAATTTGTATTTGTTTATTTTAGTAATTACAGTATAATTGTTAAACTATGATACTAGATACTCTGTATAAAGTGAAAACCTCTAAATAATTTCACAGTTTCATAACCTGACAACATTTTGATTTATTCTTAGAAATGATAATAATATATATTTGAATGATCGTAGACCAATCATGTGGAGTGACACCAACCAAACCATCCAAAATTCAGCTGTGAGATTGCAACCGTTCCAAATCATAGTGCAATTCATTCCATGCTACAATAATTGGGGAAAAGGGCTGAAAGAAAATTGGATGTTATTGTAATTGTGTAAAATGTTACCTTTCAGGTCCTGACTTTAGCCAGTAACGAGCGCGTGCCCCTCACCTCATCAATGAGACTGGTGTTTGAAATCAGTCACCTCCAGTCGGCCACTCCTGCCACCGTGTCCAGAGCAGGAATCCTCTACGTCAATCAGCACGACCTGGGCTGGAACCCGTGAGTCAAACCAAGACACGTCTGTTGTAGTTAGTCCAGTGATCTTCATGGATACAGAAGCTAATTGGAATGAACTGCTGTGATTTTAGATATGTTGCAAGTTGGATTGACCAACGGGAACGGCAGACAGAAAGAGCGCACCTCACAATACTGTTTGAAAAATATGTGCCGCGGTGTCTGGAGCAAACGAGAAACAAGTTTAAGACTATAACTCCTCTCCCTGACAGCTCAATGGTTCAGGTACGATATAAAGAGGTCGTTCTAACTGTGGTTGTTATTTGTAGTAATAGTAAAATAATTTATTCTTCTTCAGACACTCTGCTGTTTGCTTGATTGCCTTTTAACCTCAGAAAACATCCCATCCGACTCCCCACGGGACATTTATGAAACATATTTTACCTTTGCTTGCATTTGGGCTTTTGGCGGGGCTTTGCATCAAGATCAGGTATAATTATCTACAAAATGGCAAGTCAAGATTACTTTTATGAATTGAGAAGTATTACATTTCATGCAATATATTTTCATTAGCTCTGTGATTACCGTGTGGAATTCAGTCAGTGGTGGACCAAAGAAATGAAGTCTGTGAAATTACCAGCGCAGGGGACAGTTTTTGACTACTACCTTGATCCACAAACCAGAAGATTTTTACCCTGGTCCGATATTGTCCCCGCTTTTGAAATGACGACTTGTACACCATTACAGGTAAGAGTACAAGAACCTCACAGTTCAAGTTCGATTTAAAAAGAACAACTTTCTCAATAATAAATTACCCCTCGGAAATCATACCTCATTTAAGAGAAAAAAAATAACCAAAATGAACAATGTAAGCGTCTTAAAAATGTGAGCATGCCTGGGTGAACATAATGAGAGAGGGTAAAGTCACGTTGTGAGGTTATGGTAGGGTGCAAGAATGGATGATAGGCTTGCCACGGAGTCTGATTACCATCTAGTGAACCCCATATAAGACTGAGTGGGGGTGAAGCCACGAGCAACAAGGCTTGAGCGATCACCCACACACTATTGTCTTTCTTTATGCTCCTGCGTACAGCTGTGAATGCTCTAAAGCCTCTCGCTGGGCCATAATTAGTGGGGTTTTGTTCTCAGCAAATGATGCTATTATGACAGAATAGTTGTGGTCTACTGGGGAAATACAAGAAATTATAAATCACATGCAATTCACTGAACACATGTCTGTCAATAAATCACTAAAAGAAAGCCATAATAACCATGTATGTTTCCGTGCTCGCTCTCCCCGCTGTTCCTATGATTGCAGGCTGTTCTGGTACACACAGCGGAGACTGTGTGTCTGCAGTACTTCATGGACTTGTTGCTGGAGAGACGGCAGCCGCTGATGCTGGTGGGGAACGCCGGAGTGGGGAAGTCAGCACTTGTCAGGAACAAGTTACACTTACTTCAACAGAGTTACATGACGGCAAAAGTGCCACTCAACTACTACACCACATCTCACATGCTGCAGAGTAAGTGAAGTTTTTGGTGTGTTTTTGGTAAATTTGAGGACATCTACAGCTCCATCTACTGGTCATTAGACTTAGACAATAATGTCTTGATCCGTGAGGGGAAATTGCTTGGACAGTAATTCTAAATACAATAGTAAAGATAATGATAATGATGATAGTAATAATATTAATATTAATAATAATAATAATAATAATATTAATAATGTAATTAATAATAATAATAGTGATAAAAAGGTAAAATACAGCCATATTCATATGAGTACATTTACAGTGTAATATAAAATACTTACACAATACAATAATAGGAAGTGGGTTAAAGAAATGCAGTGCAAATTTCCGGGAGTGCTAACATAACATTGAGTTATCCAATCCAAGCACCTTTTCTTTAAAAAAAAGTGGATCAAAGTGCTTAACAGCAAGTAAAATATCAAACATACAAGCAATAAAAAAATCTGATAATAGGATGAAAAAATATCAGGCCGAGTTAAAAGCCAGTGCAAAGAAAGGAGTTTAAAGGGAAGATTTAAAATAGAACGACCCCGCCCATCTAATATGTAAAGGCAACTCATTCTAGAGTTTAGGAAATCCATGGTTAACTTGAGATTTCCTTTTTGTCTTAGGAAACACAAGTATGGACTGTTCAGATGACCCGAGGTTTATCTCTATTATCCAGCCACAGTCTGTTATCTATGAAAAGAACTATTTTAGACTTGTTTTTGTATTTTCAACAAAGACAAAAAACCT
This sequence comes from Eucyclogobius newberryi, assembly GCF_026437365.1. NCBI lineage: Eukaryota > Metazoa > Chordata > Actinopteri > Gobiiformes > Gobiidae > Eucyclogobius > Eucyclogobius newberryi. The sequence continues at coordinate 27,012,368 of NW_027315945.1, read as the reverse complement.
TTGAAGATTTAATGCTATATTGCATAGCATTAGAGCTTAAATTATAAAAACGACAATGGTGACGTTTCTCCGCCCATTCTCTGGGATGCAGCTAATGCAGTTCTGAGGGGCAGGGTAATTGCTGTCGCCTCGGCCAATTAGAAAAAAGGCAGAACAAACTAAACGATTTACAGAACTAACAATGTCGAAAGCTAAACATGCCGAGAGCAAGACTCCTCAAATGCTACAGGAAATTAATAAGATAAGAAGGGAAATTATTGACCTTGTCTCACAAGATTTTTTTTTTAAATTAATGCTTTTCACCAAACAAAGATATGAAAGTGGTCCAAAATTCTCAAAATTATTCCCTTGGAAGTTTATAAAACAACAGACAGAGACACAAATAGTTTTTAAAAGACAAGATAGGCAGAATAATAGAATAGAACAGAATAATTTGGTTAATAATTTTAACCAAACAAGACCAAATACAATCATCGTTAGAATACTTTTTTTAATACTTATCTACCAAAATATCAGGAAACGAAACATACGTTACTTTCTTTATACTTTGTTCCTTTCAGTGCGTCTATCAGCTTATCTGTTCTTCTCTTCTGTATCTACTTGCGTGCAACACCGACATTTCCCCATTGTATGGACAAAGAAAGGCTATCTTATCTTATCTTATCTTAACATTAACCCTTATGTTAATTATTATGATATATATTTTCTTTTGCAGTGAACCTGGAACAGCATTTGGAGAAGAGAACAGGCAAAACCTTCTCACCTGTCGGTAACAAGAGGCTGATTTATTTTGTAGATGACATTAACATGCCGGCTGTGGACACTTATGGCACAGTTCAGTCTCACACACTCGTCCGTCAACATCTGGATTATGGCCACTGGTGAGAAGAAGGAACAATCTGTATTATCATATATACATTAAAGATGTTATGCATGCCTTATTTCATACATTTTGCTACTATTATTATTCATTGTTGTATGTTGCATAGGCAAATTCCTAATTTGTGAATTCTGTTCACTTACAATGGCAATAAACCTCTTTCTGATTCTGATTCATATGACAATGTTATTTGTTTTCTATGTCCCTGCAGGTATGACAGACAAAAGCTGACCCTAAAAGAAATACACAACACTCAGTATATTGCGTGTATGAACCCAACTGCTGGAAGCTTCAATATTAACCCTAGACTACAGGTATTTTATTAATACTTTTGTATAAGTATGTAAGTCATGTAATACGTCCATGCTAAGTTTTACAAGCTTTTGACGAGTGCAAGTGTTAAATATTCACTTGTTATGCATTTATTATGTATTTTCTCCACAGAGACATTTTTCTGTGTTTGCCGTGAACTTTCCCTCATCTGATGCTCAGACGTGGATCTTCAGACAGATTCTTATGGCCCATCTGCAGCACCAGTCCTTTAGTTCACTGGTTCAGATAAGTGCCACAGTGGTGGTCCGCGCTGCCGTAACTCTTCATCACAAGATGGTTAACAGCTGTCTACCTACTGCCATCAAATTCCACTACATATTTAATCTCCGAGACCTGTCCAACGTCTTTCAGGTAGTAGCAACAGATTGATAGCATGCAAAGTGTTCTGTGAGTAAATATTAGGATGGGCTGATCTGATATGTATTTATTCAGGGCATTTTCATTGCTGGTCCTGACACAGTGAAAGACGGCACTGATCTCGCTCTGCTCTGGCTGCACGAGTCCTGCAGGGTCTACTCTGACAGACTGGTGGATGACAAAGACATGCAGCTCTTCCAGAGGCTGCAAACAGAGACGGCACATGAATGTTTTGAGGTAATAAATATGTGTGTAAATACTGAGAGATACTATCCAACACTGCCTGAAATACATGTTTAAATTTGCAGGATTTAGACAGGACAAGGATGACACTGCAGCCTCTTCTTTATTGTCACTTTGCTCAAATGGACGGCGAGTCATCTTACACCCAAGTGAGTGACTGGTCTGTGCTCAGGACCTTACTCACAGAGGCCCTGGACAGCTACAACGAGCTCAACGCTGCAATGGACTTGGTGTTGTTTGAAGATGCCATGCAACATGTGTGAGTCTTTCAGATCTTCTGTATTAAACTTGCAGTCACTAAAATAAATTGGCGGAAAACATATTTTTAAAGGAAATAATACAACAATCATCTGCTGTTTGTAGATGCCGCATAAGTCGCATCTTGGCGTCTCCCAGAGCTCATGGTTTACTGGTGGGAGTGGGAGGCAGTGGGAAGCAGAGCCTAACGCGTCTTGCAGCTTTCATTTCTTCTAATGAAGTTTTCCAAATTACATTGACTACTGGATATACTATCCAGGATCTAAAGGTACACAGTTACATAATATTACTGCAATTAATAAAACACTGTAAATCAGAGTGCGGTGCCTCATCTCATTTGTGTGGTTGAAGATGGACCTTGTGGGTTTGTTCGTTAAAGTCGGTGTGAAGAACCAGAGAGTAGTCTTGCTCTTGACTGAAGCCCAAATACCAGATGAATGCTTTCTTGTCATTATCAACGACTTTCTGGCATCAGGTTTGAAATTATATCTAACAATAACAGTTTTCGTGTTTGTGCTCTTATAAAACAGTGTAAGTGTTACTTGTGTACAGGAGAGATCCCTGAGCTCTTCACTGAGGAAGAGACGGAGGGGATAGTGTCAGGAGTGAGAGCTAAAGTCCGCTCATCTGGACAACTGGACAACAGGGAGAACTGCTGGAGGTTTTTTACAGAACGAGTACAGCAACAGCTTAAGGTCCGTTCTTAAACTTATGCGCTGAAAGCAAGTAACTGTGCAACTAATCAAATTTTAATTGTAACAACTTGGTTACAACAATAGTGCGATGGAAAAATGAATACATTATTTTTGAATTGTAAAGGGGTGGGCAATTATTTTCCTCCGAGGGCCATATTCAAATCCAGGCAAGTAGCGGAGGGCCGGCCCGCGATCATTGGTGTGAAAAAAAATATATAAAAAATTAAATATAAAATAAAATGTAACTTTTCTGTCAAATATAGGCTATTGAATCTATTATTTAATTCATTTCACGTCATATTTATTAAAGATACAAGTGTAGACAGATGCTTGAGGGCAAAAAAAAAAAATGAAAATAATAATAAAAAAAAAAAAATGACTTGGCATGTTTGGCTTGGCCAATTGAATTATTACAATAACACCTGTATATATATTCCCCCCCCCAAATGTAACAGTGTGAGCTAAAAAGGATTGTGTCTGATACGTTTTAGGTGGTGCTGTGCTTCTCTCCAGTTGGCAGTGCACTTCGCACGAGGGCGCGTAGATTTCCTGCATTATTCCAGTGCACCACCATCGACTGGTTCCACGCTTGGACCCCGGAGGCTCTGCAGTCCGTCAGCCACAGATTCATTCAAGAAATAGAAGGAATTGAGGTTTGACTGCCATCACCTGATTATGTACAATTTGATTACATATGTCTGTTGCATCTGTTTTCATAAAACTTTCATAATTTCCGACTGATTTGAACGAACACCTTGTAATTACCGCAGTGCAGCTGGATTAACTTTTGCGTAGATCCCTCATCATTAGTTGTGCGCTGAGCTACTGACAAATTGCTGAACGCATGCCTGAAGACTCTAAGTGAGTGCAGGCATATCATTGTTTTCCATCTCAACCAGGATCATTTGTGTTAATGGGAGAAGAGTGATTAAGCACATAATGACCCCGTGAGGAGGCACAGCTGTCACAACCAGCAAGTGTCCTCACATCTGAGCCATAAGAGCCACACGGAAGTCTCCTGCTCTATATGTATCTGTATATGTATCTGTGTGGCATATTTGTGTTATTGATAGAAAAAAAGAATGCTTCCAATTAAATAAAGGCTATACCAGGAGCAGTTCAATGTATGGATCGGTTTACACATGACAGGTCTGTATCTACAAAAGGTACAATGGAAGCTGTGGTCTTTTATACAGGGGAGGTAAAGTTGAGCTAATACAGAGTTTATGTAGGAAAGTTGATATGATTCTTAATTATTATTAGAAATTATGCATGCAACATCTTAGAAATAAAATAATGAAATAGTGTTTATCATAAATATGAATATAGGATGAAGATATAACAATTTTGAAACAATTACAATCAATTACTAAAAATTATACTCTTTGATATTATTGGGGATTATTAAAGATGCACTATTTCGCTTTTTTATTATTGTTGCTTTGCCTGGAATGTTCCTCAATATGGCATTAAACTTACCTGTTTTACAATTTTGAAATCACCGGTAGAACCATTTTGATGGCAGAAAAGTTCACTTTTAAGCACAGAGCAACAGGGGAAATTCTTTAGTTCATTTTAATTATTAGTGATTTTCCTCTGTCTCCTTTAATAACATTGTGAGTTATAGTAAGCTCTTGTCTCAGCATTTGTTTTAGTCTGTAATTGATTGCTATGATGAATGGAGTTGTTCTGTCACTATGTGTCACATCATAAGCCCACTTTGCATCCAGTGGCAATAGCAGGTATGCCGTGTTTAGAAAGTTTGAGAAGCCAAAGCGCCGTAATGTAAACAGTGAGCCCAGCGTTATGTCAGTAGCCTTAACACATTATGTTCACAGAGGTTTCAAACCCTAATCATTCCTGCTAGCTGCACTTAAATATCAGATTGAGTAAGTCAGGGCAGCCAAGTAAGACGGCAAAACTTGTAGATGAATTCAAAATTTATGAAGATAATATTTCAACTCCATCAGGATGGGATGTTAAACTCTACTCAATCCACCTTGCCCCGCTCCCCCCTGCCCCCACCTTCTGCTTATTTTTACAGCCTGCTGTCCAGGAATCCATCAGTCTTTTCATGGCCTATGTTCACACCAGTGTCAAACATGCTAGTGAAAAATACCAGCGCAATGAGAAGAGGTACAATTACACCACCCCCAAGAGCTTTCTCCAGCAAATCAGCCTGCACAGAAACCTGCTGGAGAGGAGCCGTGCCCAGCTGCAGGACAAGATGGGACGCCTGGACAGTGGCCTCCAAAAACTGCAAACCACCGCAGCCCAGGTAAAGGACTTTGTCGGATGTACTAATCCTTTTGATTATCAGCTTGTGTGAAGAACAAAAAAAAAATTACCAGGGGTTGTAATTACATTGGGTTGCATCAAAAATCATTCAATGGAATAATGCCAAAAATACTGATTAAGTACGGTTATAACTAAATGCTTTAAAGGGCTTATCGTTTTCTCTGGTGGAGAAGAAAGAATAATACATTTTACAATATCTTTGAATGTTTTATTGTTTTGTTCTGTTTTTAGGTTGAAGATCTGAAAGCCAAACTGGCTTCTCAGGAAGCAGAGCTGTCAATTAAAAACCAGAATATTGAAGCGCTCATTGCTAAAATTGGTCAACAAACAGAGAAGGTCAGCAGCAAGAGAGAAGCCGCGGATACAGAGGCACAGAAGGTGAGGTGTCTAATCACACTCACAGTGACTTTGACTTGATTTGTTTCATTTCTGCACATGTGTTCTGTTGTGTGCAGGTTGCTGTCATTCAGGCTCAAGTGGCCACTAAGCAAAAGGACTGTGAGAATGATCTCGCTAAAGCCGAGCCATCGCTCGCAGCAGCTACAGCAGCTCTCAACACCCTCAACAAGGTGGCACATCTCGCTAACCAGAACAGCTTGAATTCTAGTTGAGTAAATGCTTAACACGTTTGTTTTGTTTGTAGGTGAATTTGACTGAGATGAAAGCTTTTCCAAACCCTCCTGTGGCAGTGATCAATGTGGCAGCAGCTGTGATGGTGTTGTTGGCTCCTCGCGGTCGAGTGCCAAAGGACCGGAGCTGGAAAGCGGCGCGAGCCTTCATGGGCAAGGTTAAGCTGTCCACTGTGTCACTCACATCTGCCTGATTAATGTCAATCTAATTCACACAGACCTTGACCTAGCCTCAGTGGCTCAGATTGGATCTATGAATATGCCTATTCACAAAAACAAGGCCTGTGTCGCCTCATACACAAACAGTAGACCGGATTGATTCAGTTTTATGTTAGTTTATGAATAGGTCATTGATTTAAAAAAGGGGGGAAAAAGAAGAAACTCGGGTCATTGTCTGACATCATCTAAAATAGCCAATGTTTTAATTTACTTGGGAACAAAGTTCACAGTCGGAGATGCAAAAGGAGGAGGAAGAATGTAGTAATTCTTCCTGAGATTATACATGTGATGTTTATCAGAAATATGAATATAGTGTGACAGTAATAGTAATAAATAGAAAGAAATATTCTGACAAATCATTAAAAGTGATTTACTACAGTAAATGTTAATTCTGTTTATTAAATTAAATTAGATTTATTTTTGTAAAGACCAAAATCACAACAGTATTTGCCTCGCAGGGTTTTCCAAAATGTTTCATGTTTCCAGCAGAAACATTGGTCAATAACAGAGAAGCAGATTAACCAGTGTCACAGGAATAAGCAAAGGGCCTGAGCATCTCTTGTCCTTAGACTTAGACCCTCCTTGTTTATCTCTTCATCTTTCTAAACCTTTTAAATAATGTTGAACACAATTACTTTCATTTAACTTTTTAACTATTTGACGTTCCTGTTCATTGGTGTCTGAATGTTCAGTGCATGTGTGAAGGGCATAAATTCATAAAACTGTAGTTAAATAAGTCTTGTTCAATTGTTGATCTACATATGTAAATATATTTTTCAAACTTAATAACTTTAGGTGGATGATTTTCTACAAGTATTGATGTCATACGACAAGGAGAACATCCCAGAGACCTGCTTAAGTGTGGTAAAGCAAGAATATCTGAGAAAGCCTGGCTTCCATCCGGATCTGGTCCGGACCAAGTCTACAGCTGCAGCTGGACTCTGTGCCTGGATCATTAACATTGTTAGATATTATGAGGTTTGGCAGCACAAATATATAAGTGTTTTTGTGTTGATTATTATACAAGACAAGATATTTTAGTTTGATTAACTATCATTATTATGATGGCAGATTTACTGTGAAGTTATTCCAAAACGACAAGCTTTGGCACAAGCTAATATAGAACTGGAAATGGCTACATCAAAGTTGTTGGCTGTTGAGAAAAAGTTAATGGTATGTGTTTTATTATCACTTACTCACATTCAGTTTTTATAATATGTTTATTTGTTTGTGGTTAGGACCTTGATTCAACGCTCCAGAACCTCAAAGAACAGTTCAAAAAGGCAACAGCAGAAAAACTGAGCTGCCAGGAGGAAGTGTGCCGCACCAACCAGACCATACAACTGGCCAACCGACTGGTCAAGGGCTTAGAGGTAAACGTTTAGTGGCAGTGGGCTGCCCGGGGACAAGTAACCTGTTAATTACACACAGAAATCCTTGGAAAGTCAATAGTAACCAACTAAATTTAATCCGGTGTGTCCTGGCAAAACAAGGTGACAGCTGTCGATAAAATTCAGCACTGGGTGATTTCACAGCCTGGCTCAGAATGGCTCAGAATGGCTCAGAATGGCTCAGAATGGCTCAGAATGGCTCAGAATGGCTCAGAATGGTACTGGGGACTTGTGCTACAGGTAGAGGGGGCTGGACCACACAGAATGCATGGCTGAACTGGCCTCTGAACAGCATCCAAATAGAGCTCAAGAGATGAACTAACTGCTTCACAATGAACACTATGTTTTAGATTTCACAGCACAGCATTTAGGTAACACAATATTTCTGCAGCTCCTGTACTTAAAAGCTATCTTGGTGTTTGTTTTATTTCCTTACCTGCTGTTTGTCGGCACTATTTATTATCTTTATGGATGCTAATATGTAATAAACGATGGTCATTTCAGTGGCCATTTTGTAAGTTCGACTTTCTTATTGCTGAGAACAAATGTGGTTTGCATGCAGCAGCTTGACTTTTAAGCATATCAAGATAAATGTTTTGTCTTTATGGCATTGACCTGGAAGTAATAGTGTTGAGACTAATAAATCAGACCGTCTATATTTAATCATTAACTTACCTCAATGCCCCAACAGCTGTTGGAAATTAACAATGTCTAACCCCAGACTGAGTGATATTACAAGCAATCCATAATACATTAGGGTAAAATTATAGTGATTTTTAACTGTCTGGGAATGTATTATGTGACATATTCTAGATCCACTGCCCCTTGTAAGAAAATGCCACGCATGATTTATTGCTGTGGGGCTGTCACAGTCATAGTATTGAAGGCTTAAATAGATGGAAAATTGATGCTAAGTAAATACAGGCAAACTCCCAAAGATATTTTATAGGAATTGTTGTTTTTTTAGCTTTGATGTTATCAACCTGTGCAGCTTTTTGAGGACGCTTTTAGACAATTCTTGTTATGGAGGTGTTTCTTTTTGCCTCATTACAACATTGTATTATCTTTTTAGTCAGAAAAAGAGCGTTGGTCTTGTGCACTGGTGGAGTACGAGAAGCAGCAGCTGACTCTGTGTGGAGATGTCCTGCTCACCACAGCTTTTGTCTCTTACATGGGATATTTCCCTCTGCAATATCGCACTGAGCTTCTGAACGACAGCTGGATCCCATTCCTTCAGTCTGAAAAGGTAAACTTCATTTCAGCTTTATATTTCTTAAAAAATACAGTATTTGGATGACATTTTTGCATTTACCAGAACGATGCTAAATGTTACTTGTAAAGGCTCGGTTCTAGTTTAAGTTCTGTACAAATATAACATTGAAATACACACTGGATATTCTTAATTTAATAACGTCACAACTTCACAACAGCAACTTTTACATGATCTTGTAGGTATATTATATATTAAGTAGATGCCAAACAACAGAGGCTCTTTCTGCAAATACCTGCCATACAATAATTCCCTTATCATCTTTTGGCTCTTTCCGTCACAGTGACATTAGCGTTGCTTTCTCTTCCAGGTCTCCATCGCCCTGACAGACGGCCTGGACCCGGTCCTCATGCTTACAGACGATGCCACCGTGGCTGCTTGGCATAACCAGGGCCTGCCAAACGATCGGATGTCCATCGAAAACGCTGCCATCCTGACCACCAGTGAGCGTTGGCCACTTCTCATTGACCCTCAGCAGCAGGCCATTAAGTGGATCCAAAACTGGCTCGGATCAGAGCTGACTGTGGTGCAAATGGGACAGAGAGGGTGAGATGGGCTAATATCTTTTATACTTTTGCAGCTTGTGAGTTATTACTTATTGGAATATTTTTCTTCATGCGCACATAATCGTGGCAGTGGTTGAAGTGGTTATAATATGCATAGTTGTAGTTGTAGTAGAGCATAGAAACAATAGAATAGAGTAAGTACTGTAGAACATTACAACAAAGCAATAGAATCTCCATTGAGACGAGCAGTTTACGGACTGTCCACCAGAAAAAGCTATCTACAAAATGCACCTTTAATTTGAAGTAATAGCACTTAAGCATTACAGTCACGTAAGAAATTTATCCACGGCCTAAACCTGAATCTTTTTCTTTAGGTATCTCACAGTCATTGAAAACGCTCTTGCCTGTGGAGAAACTCTTCTGATGGAGAACATTAAGGAAAAGTTGGACCCAGTCTTAGAACCACTGCTGGGCAAAAACACCATCAAAAAAGGAAGGTCAGTGGTAAATATTCAGATGTATTTAGAAGAATACACAAACAAATTTGACACAATTGCATATTTTAAATGTGATATTAACAAAAAATCAAACACATCATCACAGCAACTGAATGGCCAAAGAGCCTTATTCAGATCATTATACTGTACACAGGCCAAACGACATGCTTTCTCCCTGTTGAATAGTCAATATGCCCGCAGCCTCTCCACATGTGTCAGTGGTACGAGACAATAGAATCAGATTTGCCAGATGGTTGAATCTCAGTGAGCTCGAAAATGCCACTAAGCGAAGACTGAACGCGTTATTATGGCCCGCTCTTTAGATTATAAATGAATTGGCCGCACATGCTCGGAATCCCAGAGGGCAGCGTATTGATTGGCCCCTCAATATTGGTGATAGATTTATATTTGTGTGTTCATATTGTTTAGGTGTGATGAATATTGAACAGCTGGGCCAGAGTGTAAACGCTGGATTGGGACCGGTCATGATTATGTATAAGAAAATTGTCATGCTGCGCACTCTATTTGGTGATTCGGTGCTTTTTATACATACATTACAACAATAATCATCCTGGAAACAAAATGACGGATCACTTATTGTGCTACACGTTCACAGACTGACTAAATATTAATCTACACAAGCCGCAAGTAGCTAATATTTGTAGGAAATTGAAATGGCCACGTATTGATACTGTTCTTTTGAAAAATCTTTTTCTTGCTTCATTGAGCGTCTTTCCCAAGTCCTGTCCATCCAGACGCAACTATTCATCTCGGCAAATCTGATTATAAGTTTATCCCCTGCAGATGACCCGCGCACTTGTTTCTGTCGATGATTAATAAAATGTGCCGCGCTGGCCGTGATGGATCTGGTGGGCTTCCACTGCTGAAGTTCATTAATAATTGGAATGTTGTAGAGTGTGAAGTAATGAATACTAATTATTCCTTTCATCGCTGACGGAAGACTACAAGCCAATCCATCAGCGCAGACTTTAATTTGGTGGAGTAATGGTTCTATCAATAGTACGGTAATTCTGGCTTGTGAAGATATAGAGTTGAACCGGGCCTTGGCCATGAGGAACCTAGGTGTAAAATTGGGGCCTTTGCCTGACATCCTGGGGGGTAATTAGAGGCAAATGAAAAGCCACCGGGTTCGTCATGCTAGTACTGCTAATTTAATTGAAACACAGGAACAGATAAATATTGGCTGTTGAAGTGATAATGTCAGAATTATCTCTCTGCAGAAAGACTAAACGAGTGCAATAGCCATAACAAGCCTTTTGGAATTTGGATTAAATGTATCAAAACCATAGCATTAAAAGTGTAATGAATCAAAATGATGAGAAATGTATTTCACCCTGGAGAGACTCAGACACAAAAGCAGAAAAGATGTTTTAGCGAACTTTATTGCAAAATTTATTTGGCGCTCAGACCCCGGTGGAAGGCGTAGCGATCATGGGCACTCCATGATCTGATTGAATTAGATACCTTCCCCCCGGAGCCTGGAGGTGGTAGATGTGGAGAGACGGTAGAGAGAATAATAGATGCAGAGGAGGAGCAGGGGAGGTGGTGGGTCGCAGATACGGTTTGAAGTGACTGAGCCATCCGCCTGAGCGCTTAAATGCCACCGCCTGTGCATTGATTGGAGCGGGGAGGAGTGACTGAGAGCGTTGATTGGGGATGAGGAGCAGGTGTAGGGGCCATGACGCGGACGTCCCCCGTCCTTTCACCCTCCTTCTTGGCCGGGAAAAACTGCATAACCTCTTTGGGATAAGCGCAGAAACCTGGAAGAGTCCATGGTGAAGTGAGGGATCTGACTCTCACAGACGGACAGGCGGACGCCCGCTTGAGTGCGATGATGGCGCTGGGGAGAGGGGTCCTTCCATGGTGGCCGACGCAGATTTAGGTTAGGTCTTCCAGGTGAACTTACGCAGGCTTCATTTCTGGGGGTCTTGATTGACTGATAGATAAGTAAGTTACAGTGCGAGTGTTGTATACATGCGTTGGCGGTGACGTCATACAGCCAGGACTTCCCCATAGCGGCCATTTTAAAAGGGGCACGCGATATATAAAAACCAACGCGACTGAATCCTTTTCTACGGCATAATGAGCTACGAATACTTTGATTCTTTAGACGATAACGGCAAACTAAGGTACACGACAAAGCTATCATTTCTTGATCAGTCAACAGAGCAATGTCCGAACAGATTAGGCAGGTTTTTGGCATTTTGGCCTCATTTTTCCTGGATTTCGTATGTAGTAGACGTGCTGTTGTGCCCCTTTCAAAATGGCGGAATCGGTTCCCGGATGTGCGAACGCATGTATTAGACGGATTAATATGTTTTTAAAGCATGACTACATTTAATTACCAAGGGGATCGAGACTAATACATTGCCCTGAATATTTTATCTATTTTTTTCTCCCACTGGACTTACTGATATTGAAAGCTTGTGTTCCAGATACATTCAAATTGCAGGCAAAGAATGCGCGTACAACAGCAGGTTTCGACTCATTATGCACACCAAGCTGTCCAATCCGCACTTCCCTCCGGAGCTGCAGGCCCAGGCTGCGCTCATAAACTTCACAGTGACTCCTGTGGGGCTGGAGGAGCAGCTCCTCGGGCAAGTCGTGTCACGGGAAAGACCAGATCTGGAAACACTTAAGGTAAACACATCAAAAAATCAATTTAGGAGAATTGAGAACAAGATAATTATTTGAAATTGCTTTGTGATTACTACTTTAGCTGGAACTAACCACGCAACAAAATCACTTCAAAATTGAGCTCAAGAGGTTGGAGGATGACCTGTTGACTCGGCTGTCAGCGGCCGAGGGCAATTTTCTGGGTGATATTTCTTTAGTCGAGCAACTTGAAAACACCAAAACCACAGCAGCCCTCATTCAGCACAAGGTGAGCTCATTAAACCGTGGGGAGCTTTTTTTTTAGTGGTGCGAATATACAAGTACGGTATTTAAATATAGTGTAAGAATGCATTGCCACTACTCCTGCAATTACTCATGCTATGTACAAGTTTGTAATCAGAGTTATTTGGGGCATGCCTGGGCGCCTAAGAGCTCATTTTGTGCAATTGGAACACACAGGTGGTGGAGGCCAGAGAGAATGAGACAAAGATCAACGAGGCTCGAGAGCTCTACCGCCCCGCGGCCGAGAGAGCGTCGCTTCTCTTCTTCATCATAAACGACCTCAGCAAGATTAACCCCATGTACCAATTTTCTCTCAAGGTAACATGTTTGCCTCTGAAACTTTGGAGGGAATTACTTATAAAATCCACAAAGAGCATACTTCTACTGTGCCTTTTAGTGTTGCTTAAACGCCGCTAAATCTCACTTACCTGTTATATAGCTTCATAAACGAACTGTATTTACAAATGGTAAGACAACAAAGCATTTTCACAAACCTTACCAAACCCCATAAATGTAATATTTTCAGATGAAATATTGATTTTACTGATAACAATTGTAATGTTGCTTTATTCAGTGTCTAAAAAATGTATACATGCCGCAACAGTTGACATCCCAGGTTAATTAAAATGCATCCTGCTGCTGTGATTGGCTGATCTGCATTTGAACGTGTGCATAAAAGTGTGTATTTTTTTTCCCTTTGGACAAAACGTTACGGACAAAATTGTTTATGGCACGCACTCCTAACCATTCCTCCTTTTTGGATCTTTTCCAGACTTTTAACTCGGCGTTTAACAAGGCCATGGAGCGTGCGGAGTGGCACGAGGACGTGCGGATCAGAGTGCACACGCTCGCCGAAGCCATCACCTACTCTGTATTCCTGCACACCAGCCAGGGCCTGTTTGAGAGAGACAAGCTAACCTTCTTGTCACACATTACTTTCCAGGTAAGGCGTTCAGGGGCCTCCTCGAAGGTGTGGTGCCCTGTCGTCCTCATCCGTCACAGCACTTTTCTGCCCCGCATTTACATCAATTAATTGCAATCAGAACGAGCATATGCTGCTATTGATTATCTCTCACACACCGCGTCATGCCGGCTGTTCAGACAGTTGGTTCTGACAAGGGGGTCGGTTCTGATGGGTCAATGCCATATTTTGTCATTGGGCTTTGTCTCAGAATTAACGAGCGTTGATGGATGTCATCGGGGACGTGTTTGGATAAAATGCAGTCGAGATTTGCAACTAGATTATTTTCGTCATTTTAATATTCAAGTTTGTGCAAGATTACTATGTATCCAAAATACTTTTTTATTTGATTCTAGTCTGTTTCTTATCTTACAGTAACTAAAACCATAATACATTTCCTGCTTTTGATTTGTTTTTTCCCCCAGATTCTCCTTAAGCAGGACAAACTTGACATCCAAGAGCTGGACTTTTTGCTGCAATTCCCTGTAGAGCCCAGCAAAGTTTGTCCTGTGTCCTTCCTCTCGCCGCACGCATGGGGAGCCATTAAAGTAAGTAAGATAATGAAAGTGTTTACAAGTCTTTATGAAGTATGTACCTTCATATTGTTTGGTTGTAGGCGGTCTCGTCCTTGGATCACTTGAATGGTCTAGACAGAGACTTTGAGACGTCGCCAAAACACTGGAGGAAAATAGTGGAGTCTTGTTGTCCCGAGAAAGAACGACTTCCTCATGACTGGAAGAACAAAACCTTACTTCAGAAGCTCATCGTCCTGAGGGCTCTGCGTCCCGATCGAATCACCTACGCTCTGAAGTAATGCTTTTACTACATGAGTAAACTCTTACTGCATGAGAGTACTACGTTCCTAACATAAATATACCACTTACAGGAACTTTGTTGAGGAAAACTTGGGTGCCAAATACACGGAGCCTGCAACGATTGAATTTGAGAAACTATATGAAGACAGCAGCCGCTCAAACCCGCTCTTCTTTATTCTTTCCCCTGGAGTGGATCCACTGAAAGATTTGGAAAAACTAGGTGTTTATTATTGCACATTACTGATGAGTTTATTTATTGTGTTTCTTGTTAGAATATTTTTTGAGAAAACATATTACTGGTATGTTTTTTGGGGTATTTATTATTAAACTATCATGATCAAAACATTTTTTTCATTGTAGACCACAATATTGATCCAAAACTACTTAATTATAGAAACAGCTCAATTGACTTCCTGTTCAAAACTGCAGAATTAATAAGTGGCATTTCATTGTAACAAGCAGCAGATTGTCCATCCATCCATCCATCCATTTTCTACCGCTTGTTCCCTTTCGGGGTCGCGGGTGACTGGAGCCTATCCCAGTGACTTCGGGCCTTAGGCGGGGTACACCCTGGACAGTGGCCAACTTGTCGCAGGGCCAACACAGAGACACAGACATTACAGACAGTTCACGCTCACATTCATTCACTAGGGCCAATTTAGAGTCACCAATTTTGCCTGACACATACATGTCTTTGGACGGTGGGAGGAAGCCGGAGAACCCGGAGAGAACCCACGGTAACACGGGGAGAACATGCAGACTCCACCCAGAGAGATCATGTGGTGTTGGTCTGGTCCGGGAATCGAACCCATGATCTCCTTCTTGGGAGGCAAGAGCGCTAACCGCCTTTGCCACCGTGCACCCAGATTGTATTATTATCATTATTAGCATTATTATTATTATTATAAACTTTATTTCTACAGGAAGGGCCCTTGAAAGCAACCTCTCATTTAAAAAAGAGCCCTGTTAGAACAACATAAAATCAAGTTTAACAAACAAAGAGTATATCCAGATAAAATGCCATTAAAACATTCAATAATAAAAACACAATACACACACAATAGGATACAATTATACAAAGAGTGCTGGCACAGTGGGTCATTTTTAACCATTCCTTTGAATTCATAAAAAGGTGTTACATTTTAATTTTCCAAACTGGGAGCAAAATTGCTGAAAGCCTTTTTTCCAAACTCTGTGTTGACTCGATGCAGCTGTTATTGAAAATATCCTGAGATCCCGGTGTTCAGCACCTGATAAATAATTAGGCAAAATGCCAACAACAAGCAGTTCTTTTCTGGCCAATGATTGCCATCCATGTAGGAGCTGGAGTCTGAATTTGTAAAGATATGTGGTAGGTGAAAACAGACATTTTCAGAGCATTCAAGCCTCAAATGTAGATTTACTCAAAATACGAGTTGCTAATGATGAATGAACATTATTATAACATGGTTAAAAGCTCTTAAACATTAAATTTACTAAATATGTTCCTTTAACATTTTGCTCTCTTCCAGGTTCAAAACTGGGCTTTTCCATTGACCATGGTACGCTCCATAATGTGTCCTTGGGTCAGGGACAGGAGGAGGTTGCTGAGCGGGCGGTGAAGAGCTCCTCTCAGTCGGGACACTGGGTCATTCTGCAGGTACGGAGCGTTCTGGTTTAGTCAAAGGTTATTGGTGCGCTCGTGCCAGCTCCTCTAATGATATTGTCTCACATTTGGAGCTGGGGAAATTAACTCAATTTGGTTCAATAAAATTATAATTGGCTGAACTAACTCTATAATCATTCCATCTAATAGGGAATCATCCAGTAGAGGAATTCTATTGGTTTTTGCTCCGCGTAGCCAGAGTTTATGGAAAAATATAGAAATGCAATAAAGAAAATCAAATAAAAAAGTATAAAAAATACTTTTTGTGAATTAGATTTGTATAGTTAATCTTGGAATGTTATTCATTGTAAATTACAAGTTCCAAAAATGCTCATTTAAAAATGGGTGTGTATTAATTTGCCTCTAAAATATAATATATAATATATAATAATATATCTAAAAAAATATTTTTGCACAAATTCACAGCCTCAAACTGTGGCGCACGAGCTGCTTCTGGTGGTACTCATTGTTCACTGCAGTTATAGTATTAATTTAGTATTAGTATTGTATTATTATATTGTCCTGTTTTAGACCTAGCTTATTTCCAGTGGTATTTTGCGAGTCAAATATTTCCTTACTCGTGGTGAAACATTGAACCACTGCAGTGTTTTTACATGGTTTTGTTTGTCCAGAATGTCCATCTTGTCGCGAGCTGGCTTCAGTCCCTGGAGGTTCTTCTGGAGACCACTGGCAAAAATAGTCACCCAAACTTTCGAGTGTTTATGACTGGTGAACCGGCCCAGAGTCCCGAGCATCATATCATCCCCAGAGGAATACTGGAAAACTCCATCAAAATCACAAATGAGCCGCCCACTGGGATGAACGCCAGTCTCCACGCAGCACTCAACAACTTCGATCAAGTAAGTTCACATCAGCAATTAACTAAAGATGTTAATTAAGGCTGTGCTCACTTCTGACAGCTTTTATTTGGTCCTGGTCTAGTGCAAATCTGGTCTCACTTTATCTCTTATTTTGCCCAAGAGTGACAGCAGCCTAAATATTGTGTGGATGTCTTGTGTTTTTAGGACATGCTGGACATGTGCTCCCGGGAACAGGAGTTCAACCTGATGCTCTTCTCCCTTTGCTTCTTCCACGCCAGTTTAATTGAGCGCTGTAGATTTGGTGCTCAAGGCTGGAACCACAAGTATCCGTTCAACACAGGAGACCTCACCATCTCAAGCAGTGTTTTGTACAACTACCTAGAAGCCAATACAAAAGTACTATTTTATATTTCTCATTTTTTCCCACTTAAAGGTGCGCTATTTAACTTTTGTCTGCCACCTGCTTGTCTCCGTGAAGATGATATTTCTTTGCCCAGAATGTTTCACAATATGGCATTCAATTGTTTTACATTTGTTCAACTACAAACTCTTCGAAAAACTTGAATTGTTACAGTGAGCGGAATCACCTTTCCACAGATCTGACATGTAAAGTGGCCGTGTTGCGTCACTTGCTTTTCTACATGGAGCTAGATAAATATAATGCCATATTGTGGAACATTACTGCTAAGAATTCTACGAGGGAATTTGCTGTAGATTTATTGACCTGGTTTGTAATATCGGTGTAATTACTGTTTTAATTACTGTTTTAATTTCTGTGCCTTCTCAGCCCAAAGGAACTGATTGAATTATATTTTCACTACAGCTTTAGAAAGTTGTGCCTTTATTCAACCCAATAATGTAAATGTTGTCAGTTGTTAAGACTTCAAGCCATAAATTGAACATGTATGAAATAAGTATGTAAATCCCGAACAAATAACATTTCTAATATCCTAATTTTTGAGTTTTTATACAGGCCTCTGCCCTCCATCTGAATTTATGACAGCAACAAGTTCTAACGTAAGCTTGACCTATAGTATTGGAATACACTCATTTGTTTTATTCCCGATTTTAAAACATGAGCCTCGTATTTTTCCTCTTGGCATTGGAACTAAACTATAATTTAGCTTTATTTTATCGAGACAAAAAAAAATCTATTCTCGGTTGATGCATCCCTCAGAACTATAATGATTTCTCTTAGAACTCGTATTACTCCGGTCACCACCAATTAAGTCTCCGAGGTGTTCTGCCCTCCAAAAAGGAATGCCCTTCATTATGTTAACCAAACAGTAACCTGTATGTGCGTATACAGAGGATTCATTAGGAGGGCAATGAAGCGTTCTCCTAAATGTAATTACATGCAGCCAATGTGACAGTTCACAACGCTACATAAATGATCACTGCAATTAGAGCCGATGAAGGAAGCAATTTGCAAAACAATACAGGTACAAATGATTGTGAACCTTCAGCTTTCGCTATTTGTTATGAATCACAGGCTCCTTTCATCCTCCTTCACCCTCACGGATCAGCGTCTCCCCGTGAGCAAGAGACGCTCCATCTCCAATTAGTTCAACGTGTGTTTTTCATGTCACGCAGATTATTTTTATGTCAGAAAACAATAAAGGAGTTTTGCAGATGGATTAACAAATGACAAAATCTTAAAACAACTTAAGTTTATTGATAATTAAGTCAGAGTAAATTTGCTGATTCACTTTTGATGATATATAAAATGGTGCTAGTCCATGCAGGTGCCGTGGGAGGACCTGTGCTACCTTTTTGGAGAGATCATGTACGGCGGCCACATCACTGACGACTGGGACAGAAGAGTCTGCCGCACCTACCTGCACGAGCTGATGAACCCCAAAATGGTCAGTAAATGTTCACTCCCAAATGTCAACTTCAAAACTGGTCAAATCTACATAAATATACAGTGTGTGTATATGAATGGTTGATACAAAAATAACTATGGTAAGACCAACTGCAGTTTTGTTACATAGGTCTTGATGTCCTCGAGGTAAAGACTGCCCTCTGGGGATGTAAACATACATTGCATTTTACTGAAGTAGCCTCATTCTGACTTGAAGAACTTGGTATTATCAGAAAGACAAATGAATGCATATTAGATACACACAAACTAAAACCATTGCATATGTGGGAAAGACGTCAAAAACACTGCATAACAATAACACAATAAAAGTGTGATTGAATATTGTCATGATGATAATTTGTATTTATCCAATCTAGTCCAAGACAACTTCATTTGTACAGCACATTTCATAAACAAGATAGTTCTGCACATAAAACCAATATGAAATAGATAATTAAAAACAATATATAATGAAAAATATGTCTAGTTTGAAGGTGAGCTGTTCCTCTGCCCTGGTTTCCCATCCCCTGCGATCATGGACTACAGCAGTTACCATAGTTACATCGACGAGCATCTTCCTCATGAAAACCCGACTCTGTACGGGCTCCACGCTAACGCGGAGCTGGAGTGCCTCACCGTCACCTCTGACGACCTGCTGCGGACGCTGTTCGAGCTCCAGCCGCACGACCCCACCCGAGGAGAGCGAGCGGCCCTGAACACGGAGGACAAGGTGCAGGAATGACACGTGAAACTGCTCTGAACACAGACGACTTTATCACTGACCTGACATGTTTCGACAGGTGAAGTCTGTCATTGAAGATATGGTTGACAGGCTGCCCGAGGAGTATAACATGGTGGAGATCATGTCCAAGACGGCGGAGAGGACGCCGTATGTTTTAGTCTGTCTTCAGGAATGTGAGCGCATGAACCACCTGTTAGCAGAAGTGCGCCGCTCACTGCATGAGCTGGACCTGGGCTTGAAGGTACCGCTCAGTATGAATGATTTACTCACAGTTTAGTATGTGATTCGTCTTTGTTCAAAGGGAGAGTTGACTGTCTCGTTCCGTATGGAAAGCCTTCAGTCGGCTCTGTTCTGTGATGCGGTCCCTGACTCGTGGGCCAGACTGTCCTGCCCTTCCACCAAAACTCTGGCACATTGGTAACCTCTACTCTGATGTGTCACACTAAACTATTGTAGAAGAACTATGTTTAAGAATCTAACTTAAAATCTAATGTAATATTTAATGATATAATATATTATTGTATATTTAATGTATTTATTATAATAAATCCCTGCCCACCTGGAATCAGAGTTATAAATGTGTTGATTGAGTCATTCTAAACGATTATACACATTTTGCAGGTTTAATGATGTGTTGTTGAGTTGTCAAGAGCTCGACAGCTGGAGCCACGACTTTGTTCTTCCTGCAGTTGTTTGGCTCTCAGGGCTCTTCAACCCTCAGTCCTTTCTCACAGGTGAACTCTTGAACTCTATAAAACCTCACATCACTGGTGCTCTATCAATTTGTACAATTATTACTTCCTATAGCTGTGCTTCAGAGCATTGCTCGCAGGAACGAGTGGCCTCTGGACCGGATGTGTCTGACTGTAGATGTCACAAAGAAGACAAAAGATGACTTTGGACATCCTCCTCGTGAGGGAGCCTACATCCACGGCCTCTTTATGGAAGGTCAGAGCTCTTTTATATTGTCCACCTGCCAGTGTTTCTTTACAGATGTTTACACCTGTTCTTTCTGTTGCCCCTTGCAGGCCACGTGCCATGTACTTATGTGTGTCTGTGTGTGTTTGTTTTCTATAGCGTGTGTATCTGCTCGTTTATGTGTCTGTTGGTCTGTATCTGGAGGATTGATGTGTCTGTGTTATATAGTGTATGTATTTCTAATTTAGATGTAAAATTATGCTTATTCCCTATTTTAGGCTTAATGTAACAGCTTTTCTGATATAATTACAGAAATGTTTCTTAACATGCACTGTCCCTGAAATAAATAAATCAATAATAAATGTGCAGCAATCATACTGTATGTGCTGTATGTATGTTTAAGATTGTGTCTGGTCTTCACAGCATCATGTCTTGTCTTGCAGGGGCTCGCTGGGACTGTCAGTCTGGAGTCATCTCTGAGGCCGTTCTGAGGGACCTGACCCCTGCGATGCCTGTGGTTTATGTCAGAGCCGTTCTCTCCGAGGAGCAGGAGCTGAAGAGCACATACGAGTGTCCACTCTATTGCACTAAACAGAGAGGCAACACGTATGTCTGGACCATGCACCTTAAAACTAGACAACCTCCTGCTAAGTGGATTGTAGCAGGTGTAGCTCTGCTGTTGTCTGTCTGAGAGACAGTCTAAAGTATTATCTTTAATATTCAGAGTATTCAGTGTTTTAGTGTCTGACCAACATGAATAGATTTGATCTATTTAATATAATGCTGGTTTTATTTGCACAAAATTATGTCAAGGCCTAAAACTAATTTAGCAGTATTACTATTGCTCTGTAAATGTGTTGTAGATTTAGGGATAAGGTAAATAAAGAACGTCCTGTTTAACCAATGCCAAACGTGTTGTGTCTGTGCGTGACACTGCTTAAGTGCTCCCTGGAGATGGTTGAGTCTGGTTGTGATTTGTTGGGAGCTTATGTCTCCATTTTAGACCATGTAATTCTGGATAGGGAGCATATTTTATTGGAAGGTCAAGATTAAAAAAGCACTCTGGCTGCCCTCTACTAACTGAATGATACACAATGCTGTCTGGAGGGCTCCCGGACAGAATTCCCAGGAGATTATGTGCATGGCTCCTATTGACTTTTAAATGAGGTGCATTTGACATTGACCTTTCGTACGGCAGAGCCAGAATACTAACAGACTAGTGTAATTCATTCATCCAGGCCTGATGAAGAGACCTATACAAAGGCTCTGATCGTGCTCTATGAGAAAGACTTCAGATTACCCATCCTTTATCTCTGCAGACTATCAGTATCAGATTTATTTGATATGGTCCAAATAATGCAGCTAACTTTTAATGGAGCTGTGCTATTATCCAGTTGTCTTTTGAACTGATTGAGTTCATGAAGATCCAGTGTCAATAGTTTGCCCAAGATTATTTACCACGTAGAATGAATCATGTTCAGTCTTGTCACCAACACGACACAGTCATCATGTCAATGAGCCTTAAAGTCAAGGCTGTCATTATGATTTCGGAGAGACCTATGCTCAAACTGATGGTACACATTTGATAAGAGACATTAGTCACATGCACTATCCAGAGATACACAAGACAATGTTTTCTACCCTGACAAACCGAGATAGAGAGATAAATTACACACACATTATTTTCTTTGGTGAAAATCAGAGGTGTTATCTTACCAAACACGATTTTCTCTTCTCTAATAACCGCTGTGCTGCTCTTAATTTTCCCCGACAGACGTGTGGACGACAGAGGATTGATTGGGTGTATTGTATTGCATGAGGAAAATGAAGAGGCAGCCTTCCTGTACTCTGTTCCTCTGCCCCAGCTCTTCCTCTCATTAGCGCACCACAGCAGCTAGCCACTAATTTGGTGACAGGGAAATGATACAGTGCCGCTGGTGTTTGGGAGGAAATGGTAGGGTACAAGGCCAAGCGCAGCAGGGGTCGTGCCACAGATAGTCATGTTAAAGGCCAGGCAGGACACCTGGCTGTGAGCTGCAGGGCATCTGGGTCACACAAAGTTCAACATGGCAACTTGCATAGAACTGCAAACAAGTCTAAACTGTGGATTCTGTTTGTTAATGTGGTTGACCAAGTTTCTTGAAGTGTTATTTATTTATTTTACATGGCTGTATTCATGTGACATTATTGTTCGCTTCCACACCCAAACCATTGCATAGTGTTTAGTGTGGACACTTCTCCCACCTTGTCTATGTATGAACGTGGGAAGTGGTTAGGGTCAGGCCATTGGAGCAGATTGGCAGCCAAGTTTCCATCAGTCAGCCTCTGGCTTCAGAAGTTAGTTGTCACCACCAATAACAGAAACGGAGTGAATTATGAAGATATAAATCTGTTTAATCCCTCATTTGTCCTCATTTCTGAGTTCCTGGTCTTGATTTGCAGTTTGAGAATGACTCTTGAATGAACGTCGAAACTTATCGTTTATAAAAAAAAAAAAAAAAAAAAAAACAGAGTCCAGATGACAACAACTGAACCTTTTTCTACTATGGAGGTATAAACATAATATAGTTCAAGACAATAGTAGTTGATGATGCGTTTCTTTTAAGGGAGTGTCTACAGAGCCGCGGCGCGCGGCCGAAACTGCCATGTTATTTTGTGCCGCGGCTCCTGAAACTGCTGCACTATTTGCCCGCGACGTTTTAGACCGCGCCAAGTTAGGGTTAGGGTTAGCCATGAGGCTATATGGCAGTACACACGTACACACGTACACACGTACACACGTACACACACACACACACACGTACACACACACGTACACACACACACACACACACGTACACACACACACACACACACACACACACGTACACACACACGTACACACACACACACACACGTACACACACACACACACACACACACACACACACACACGTACACACACACGTACACACATACACACACACACACACACACACACACACACACACGTACACACACACGTACACACGTACACACGTACACACACACACACACGTACACACACACGTACACACACACACACACACACGTACACACACACACACACACACGTACACACACACGTACACACACACACACACACGTACACACACACACACACACACACACACACACACACACACACACGTACACACACACGTACACACATACACACACACACACACACACACACACACACACACGTACACACACACGTACACACACACACACACACGTACACACACACACACACACACACACACGAAAATGAGCCAAGGCCAAGGAGTCTGAGTTTGAAAAAATATTGCGTTGTATTATTTTTCTTTTGATGAAAACTGAAAACGGGTCCCACAGACCCGAACACCATACAAGGGTTAAGTGGCACTGTCTCCCAAAACAACGTTCCTCTATGGAACAAGAGTTTTGATTATCTTACCTCAGTAATAAGGCTGTGCTAAAGAAAAGCAATATTTTATTGCATACACAGTTGACCAAATGACAGAGGACAATCTGTGGTTTGCGTCATGCAGACCAGCCAACACTGTGCACATAACTTACATTCAATTCGATCAATTTAAGTTTATGGATGATAATTCTGAAATAAATAAGACAATGCAGAATTATTGGATATTTACAAAATAAAGTACACGGTACATACTTAAAATACAAAACCTAAGTAAACACATTCTGAAGCAAGTACATTCGGAAAAGCATTGTACAAAAGTCCATCTACAATTTCACGACACCTGGTCAAATACATTAAATGTTTTCATGTAATGTCCATATTCCATCAGCTATAACTGCAGCTACAGTTGTGTCGTAGATAAAATGTCAATCAACAATACACAGATGTTGCATTATTTCACTGATTGTTCACACTATAACAGCAAATCAATCCTATCACAAGTTATCTGATATTTTACCACACTTGGCACCAAAATACATGATTGTAAATCACACACAGAGGTTCATATACTTATTAGCACTAATTTCCTGCAGTCCGTTAACTTACTCATAAAAGATGGTAAAGTATAAGATGATTTTTGTTCATGGGGATATAAGTTTATGGGAAATATTTACTTTAAATATTTTGGCTAACTATAAAACTCTATTGCCTTAAAAAATAATTACTATCTCATCTGGTGATTATTCCTTCATACTTAAATAAATCCTTGGTTTTGTTCCCATTTTTGTAGCAAAAAATAGATTAAATCAATCTAATCTTGTTAGAATCTCCACAGCTCAGAGCGTCACAGCGTGTGTATCTTCAGGATGACCCTGATGTTTCCCTGCACAGGGAATACCTACTATATGTACTCCTGCATGTACTCCTGCATGTACTCCTGTATGTACTCCTGCATGTACTCCTGTATGTACTCCTGTATGTACTCCTGCATGTACTCCTGCATGTACTCCTGCATGTACTCCTGCATGTACTCCTGTATGTACTCCTGCATGTACTCCTGCATGTACTCCTGCATGTACTCCTGCATGTACTCCTGTATGTACTCCTGTATGCACTCCTGTATGTACTCCTGCATGTACTCCTGCATGTACTCCTGTATGTACTCCTGCATGTACTCCTGTATGTACTCCTGCATGTACTCCTGTATGCACTCCTGCATGTACTCCTGCATGTACTGCATGTACTCCTGCATGTACTCCTGCATGTACTCCTGCATGTACTCCTGCATGTACTCCTGTATGTACTCCTGCATGTACTCCTGCATGTACTCCTGCATGTACTCCTGTATGCACTCCTGTATGTACTCCTGCATGTACTCCTGCATGTACTCCTGCATGTACTCCTTCATGTACTCCTGCATGTACTCCTGCATGTACTCCTGCATGTACTCCTGCATGTACTCCTGCATGTACTCCTTCATGTACTCCTGTATGTACTCCTGTATGCACTCCTGCATGTACTCCTGCATGTACTCCTGTATGTACTCCTGCATGTACTCCTGTATGTACTCCTGTATGCACTCCTGCATGTACTCCTGCATGTACTCCTGTATGTACTCCTGCATGTACTCCTGCATGTACTCCTGTATGTACTCCTGCATGTACTCCTGTATGTACTCCTGTATGTATTCCTGCATGTACTCCTGTATGTACTCCTGTATGTACTCCTGTATGTACTCCTGCATGTACTCCTGTATGTACTCCTGCATGTACTCCTGCATGTACTCCTGCATGTACTCCTGCATGTACTCCTGCATGTACTCCTGCATGTACTGCATGTACTCCTGCATGTACTCCTGCATGTACTCCTGCATGTACTCCTGCATGTACTGCATGTACTCCTGCATGTACTCCTGCATGTACTCCTGTATGTACTCCTGCATGTACTCCTGCATGTACTCCTGCATGTACTCCTGCATGTACTCCTGCATGTACTCCTGTATGTACTCCTGCATGTACTCCTGCATGTACTCCTGCATGTACTCCTGTATGTACTCCTGCATGTACTCCTGCATGTACTCCTGTATGTACTCCTGTATGCACTCCTGCATGTACTCCTGCATGTACTCCTGTATGTACTCCTGTATGTACTCCTGTATGCACTCCTGCATGTACTCCTGTATGTACTCCTGCATGTACTCCTGCATGTACTCCTGCATGTACTCCTGCATGTACTCCTGTATGTACTCCTGTATGTACTCCTGTATGTACTCCTGCATGTACTCCTGTATGTACTCCTGCATGTACTCCTGCATGTACTCCTGCATGTACTCCTGCATGTACTGCATGTACTCCTGCATGTACTCCTGCATGTACTCCTGCATGTACTCCTGCATGTACTCCTGCATGTACTCCTGCATGTACTCCTGTATGTACTCCTGCATGTACTCCTGTATGTACTCCTGTATGTACTCCTGTATGTACTCCTGTATGTACTCCTGTATGTACTCCTGCATGTACTCCTGTATGTACTCCTGCATGTACTCCTGCATGTACTCCTGCATGTACTCCTGCATGTACTCCTGCATGTACTGCATGTACTCCTGCATGTACTCCTGCATGTACTCCTGTATGTACTCCTGCATGTACTCCTGCATGTACTCCTGCATGTACTCCTGCATGTACTCCTGTATGTACTCCTGCATGTACTCCTGCATGTACTCCTGTATGTACTCCTGTATGCACTCCTGCATGTACTCCTGCATGTACTCCTGCATGTACTCCTGCATGTACTCCTGCATGTACTCCTGACCCACATCTGAAGAATGCTCTGCAGTCACTCGCTTCTGACACACGTCTCAGAAACATTAAAGTAAAGGTCAGAAACAGGGAAGATGATTCTCTATTTGGACAAAAGAGTTGACCGCACACCTCTACATGAAGCTGCTGTCCCTGCTGGACACATCCCACCAGACCATTCTTTTAGATGAAGTGAAAACAAACTGAACTGATGTCCTAGTATTGTACAGCTCTGATTGGCTGTTGTTGCCTTTTACTGCAGGTGAGCCTTCATTTTACAGAAAGGCCAATTCAGGATCATCTGTATTCTTTCCCTTCAAAGGCAAGTCAATAATGTAGTTGAACTCTACAGTGGTCTCTCATGGTCCAGTGTATTCATTATTCTGGTAGGGTGGCTCCCTCTTGTGGTCAGAAAGGGGAGTGCACTAAATGCAGAGTCCTGAGTAACAGTAGCAGTTTATTATTTAATCCTTGGACAGTAGAACAGTAGAGGATGCCTTTAAGTACGTGGCTCCAGCTTAACTGAGAGCTCGAAAAGAGTCTGTTGATTGTCAATGATGTGAAGAAAGTCCACGTACGCTCGTACTTCTGAGCTGCTTTTTTGTGTGATGCCGTTTCCTGAAATAGTATAATAGTCACTAATGAATCTCCATGACAATGGACGCTCGTTCATAAGAATACTTACCCATCATGTCGTTTT
The DNA here is from genome assembly GCF_026437365.1 of Eucyclogobius newberryi. Taxonomy (NCBI): domain Eukaryota; kingdom Metazoa; phylum Chordata; class Actinopteri; order Gobiiformes; family Gobiidae; genus Eucyclogobius; species Eucyclogobius newberryi. The sequence continues at coordinate 26,985,182 of NW_027315945.1, read as the reverse complement.
GACACTGTCGAATGACTCGCACAGCCTCTGCTATCATGTGCTGCAGGAGAGTTACACATTTGCATTAGATGCTAATATTAACATCCATTGGTACTAATATGAATAATACAAACTCACCAACTTTTCAAAATTGACCAGATTATCATGAAATGTCTTGTTCCCTTCATGAATAAACGTGATATCTAGAACAGACAACTATATTATATAAAAGTCTTTATATAGTACAAGTCAAGTGCCAAAATGAAGAGTACCTTTGAGTAGCAGAGGAAGAAAGGGGATCTTTGGTGCTTTCATCTTTTTAAAAGACTCTCTGTAGGCTTTGTGGTTCAGAGAGGGATCCTGTCAAGACATTTCTCAAATTAATTAGTCTAATCCTCTAGGATTAGTTAAACAAGTGTGTACATGTTCTGTTAGAGACATATTGTATTTCAACATGATTATTTTTTTAATTTGTGTGAAACGAATCTTTATCTCAAATATAATAGATATAAATACTGTTCATATTTTAACACAGCAAGTTATATTATTAGAACTTGGAACACTTTTTACAAAAGGCACCAATGAAAGGCATATTTATTGTGTGCTATTGTACTATTGTGTGTAAGTGTTTTCTGTTTCCCACTTACTGTTGTAGTCTCCAGCTCTGAAAACAGTTTTTTAAATTTCCCTGGTATTTTCTAAAATGAGAAAGAAACAAAATATATCAAATATAAGTTGTGCTCCAAATATTTCAAATATGAGCAGAATGAAAGTCTTTACCTCCCATGTCTGAGTGAGGCGGCTCACAGCTGCAGAGTTCAGACCCATGATAACAGCGAAGAAACAGTTGAAGTTTTTCTGAGCTTTACAGCTGGAAAGGACAGAAAGAAAATGTAGTTTACAACAGATGCCACAAGAGAGCGCCATACCAGCATTTAAGCTTTCGTTTCTTTCACTCGTTAAAGGTGGAACTAAAAATTATAATTACTGAGCTGCAATCTTGATGAATTTCTTGATGAGCTGCACTCGTTTGCACAGTGTTGGACACAGCAGCACCTCAGTCATGACCCACAACTGCACTTCATTACAGCGCTTGAGCAGAAGCTCCAGCATCACAGTGTGAGCACTGCTGGCCATGCGGCTGAAGGTGAAGTAGATCAGCTGTTGCTGTTTAAAAAAGGTGATTCAGCACAGGGATTCCTGTATTTAAATGTGGTTTACTCTGTAGACAAACCTCATGGATGGAGTCAAAAAGGGCCCAGTCTAAGTTTGTGAGCGCCACAGTCACGTCCCATGTGTTCAGACTCAGCATGTGAGTGGTCCTCTGCTGCAGCTCAGAGTTATCGGTGAATGGGTTCTGATGAAAAAAAGAAAAGTAAGACAATAATATGCACATTAAATGTATCAATACTACATTTGCAGAGTGTCCATACCAGCACATCACAGAGATCCTTCCTGCACACATGCAGCCGCCCTATTGGTCGTAACGACTCAGAGAAGACTTTGTCCTGAGGCTGAAGAAGCAGACGACCTGCAGACACAAATGACAGCTCGATTCAAACCTGTCAAGAGTATGACAGCATTCAGCAGATAGATCAGACTACACAGTGGGAGTCAACCAATGAAGAGTGACCTTGAGATACAATATCCTTGTGTGGAACACTGCTAATGAATGTGCATAATCATGAGACACTGCATGTGCATATGAGGCAAACAAGGGACACAGCGTAGACACACATTTTACTTAAACAATGTTTGTCACAGCATTAATCTGCTGCTGAACAACACATTTGGCCTTTTCGTGCAGAGTAGTAGTTAAGAATGATGGTGCATTGTCTTGTATTTACCTCCAGGGTAAGTGATAGCCACCAGTACCAGATCCCCCAGAGGCACATCCATCCTCTCAGCCACCTCCTGCAGCAGCTCCTGGGCCCCGATGCCCGCTCTGGTCCTGATGCTCAGGTAAGAATCCATGGAGATGTACACATGGCACAGCACTACAGAGTTAAAACAAGTCTTTAACATTTTCATTTAGGTCTGTAGAAAGATGAAGCAATACATTATTAACATTAACATTATCAAGAATTATGTTTTATGTAATCATTCACTTTTGGTCTCGCTCATGGACCATTTTATTTTACTGCAAATGTGGTTAATACTTGTTTTTTTCTTTTGCTATCAATCCAGCTGGTTACTATACAACTAACACATGGCTCTAGTCAACACTGCTGACTCAAAGTGAACAGCACGTTGGCACGGTCTGTGCGAAACAGCTCGAGCAAAGACGAGAACGGTCTCACACAAGAGCTGAGGCAGCCATAAGAAAGACAAATGAAGGAGTGTGTTGCTGCAGCTGCTCCGCTCCTCTGCAGCGAAGGTCAGCCCTGAGTGTTTAACTGTTTCATGTCAGCACTCTCTTATCTGAAGCAAGTCCCTCGTCCTGTTTACTACTTCAGTGGCAACTTTGCAAAACATTCAAATGCATCCTAAAAAGGCCACGGCAGCTGAGTCACGGCAGAGGAATTTGTACTTCCCCAGACTGCAGCGGTCCCCTAAAGTCCTCTCCATTGTCCAGTCTTAAGTTTAGTAACAGCGCATGTCTCTCACCCTCTTTGGTTTCCCTGTGTGTGGCTCTGGGCTGGACGCCATTGTCTTTGAAACTCGTCTGGTGGAACAATGCTTTGCTCTAGGAAGACAAAAAAAAAAAAAACGGTTTAAATATTTCAAAACGCCGTTGAAACAGAATAATATGCTTAGTATTGTCGGCTGCGCATCAATCCTTGGCAATTTAAACCAACCTTTCTGTGTGGAGAATAATCACCGCTTGTCCTGAAGAATAAAAGAAGAAACAGAATATTTGATTAGTCTGTTATCAAAGTAAATTAAATGCATGAACAACCCATTATTCAGAACAGCGTCCCAATAGGTTTAGAGTGCTTTGTAGATTTTTAACTGTCCAGCCAGGTCCTTTAGTTTAATCAGGCTCTTCTCATCACTTAGGCCTGTAAAGCATGATGGATAGTCCCAGTGGTTTTCCTGGTGCAGGATCACAATAAACATGTTGGCACAAAGCCTGCCCCGGGGGAACGCTCCACACTGTCCACAAGCAGCAGCAGAAGAAAGCACGGCCTAATGAAAAACCTGAAGCTCACTGTCCTCTCGAACCGTGTGTTCTTTTGCAATCTGTTCCTGCTCTTGTACCGGGCAAAGTGAGGACAAGAGCTGGCCTTTTCAACAAACACATGACCCAAGATTACCCTCAGCTCAAAAGCCTTAGACGGGGTGTGGCATTGATGAGATGTCTAAAAAATGCTTTTCGCCGACAGATTGTCACAAAGCAGTCGACGCAGTCCTCCCCCAAGATAATGGTGAAGCCTCATAAATATTAGAGCACGTCAGGTAGCAACACCCACAAAACGTTCTCTTTTTCTTTTCTTTTTTTAAGGGAGAGAGCTGGAGTCTCCCTGGGTGGAAACATGAATAAGTGATTGTTGTCTGCACATGTTGGTGATGGGCGGCAGGTTGCGGCCTCCCCCGGGACAGAGGAGTGTTTGGGGGCTGGGAGGGAGGGAGGGACGGACAGGACGGGCGCACTCGGGTGTGGCGATTTGTCTGCTGACTGGGGCGGTTTGTGTGGCGAAGAGGCCAGTAGTGTCTGGTTTGATCAAGAACACGAAAATGAAGCCGAGTGGCACATCATCTGTCGACGGTAACGCCCACAGTACAACGAGATTACAAGTGTAGGAACAGATAAAGTGGTGTATTCTGCTGTTTGTCATCCACTCCACAGACACAATAAATATTTAAGTAGCTTCTGAGCTGTACGATGCTGGCTGAGGGTGAAGAATCTTGAGAAAACATTGGACACAAATCATGCAAGAAAATAGGGCTGTGCAATCAGTCACATCTCAAATCAGATTTCTCATTGACTTTTCATCAAATGGTGATTTTGTTATTTGAAAGGATTTTGGTTTGACTTAAAAGTTTGTTGATTAAAGCAGGGTTTAGTCTATGGAGGAAAAAAAATAATACTTTGTTTTGTGTGTTTAAATGACACTTTATCTGTTGTTTATGCTGATGTTTATCTGAAAACAATGTGATATGAAATATAATATATACATATATATATATATATATATATATATATAACTCATTCTTTTCCCACATTACCCAGTCCTGAATAAAAATGACACATTTTTTAATTTGATTCATAAGGAACCTTTATTGTCACATCAAACCCAATTTAAAGAGGAAGGCGTATTCCCAAATTAGCCTAATTGTCTGTTCCCTTGGTGATTAGAGGGTAAGGATTCTGCTCTACTTAATAATTAAGATGTTTTTCTTTCATTTCTTAACATTTCAGCCTTGTTCTAGTGTCTCTTGATGTCTTCCTTTCAGCCAGGCCCAGAACCAGGCCCAGAACACTGGAATCTGGTTGAATGGGATCATTGACACGGGAGCTAAATAAAGCTTGGAGAAGAATCAGAGTCGTGTCTTTGTGCGCTGGCATCAGCCGCTCGCTCTGCTCGTGCTGTAGTAGCTCGTGTAGTCTCAGTGAGACTGTCTCACTCACTTTCGACGATGCTGCTGGTAGATTTCCTGCAGTTCCCTCAAATCCTTCTCCAGAGCTGGATGTTCATACAAGTCTCCTAATGCATAACGGTACAAGGTCTGAAAAGGAAGAAGCAAAAGCCTGTAATCTTCCTTTTACTAGTAAACACTGTGGATGAGGGTGATATATTATCCAAAATATGTACGCTAACCAGATCTGTTCTTTAGACTAAGTATACGATGGGTAAACTGTGACAGAAAGAAGTGATCAAAAATGTAAATAACAGAATCTTGGTGTTCAACTCTCCACTCATTTTAACCGTAACCATTTTTAAAATTTATATTTGATTTATTTCTTATAATTTTAACATTGAGCTAAACAGTCTTGCCCACTTTGAAGCCCACCGAGGTTCTAGAAGTAACATTTCCATACATTTTTCCAATATACTTTTCAAGAGATTCAAATTTAGTTATTCAAAGTTAAAAGTTAATAAAATAAACTATATTAAAATAACAATTATTTTAAAGTTATTCAAATAAACTATATTTTATTATAATTTGTACAGGTGTGATGGAGGCTAAGCAGCTATGAGGTAAATAATGTCCTTGTTTTCAGTCCCAAAAACACCATCATGTTTTAATAACTTGGCGATTTATAAAGTTTCCGAAACATATTTTCAAAAGTCTGTAGGAAAAATGAGTGTGAACTTTACTTCTGGACCCTCGGAGTGGTCACCGTCGTGCTCCACTGCCCGTCCCAGTAACGTGCCGTACCTTCAGAAACACTTTGACGTGCTGGTCCTCCTTCAGGAAGCTTTTGCACAGAGTCATCCACTGTAAAACCAAGTGAAGGACTTTCTGTTTCCTCTGCAGCACCGTTTTCCTGTCCTCTTTCCCCCGAGATCGCTTGGTGCAGAAGGTGAGGTTTGGTTAAGGCTGTAGATGGAGGTTATTATAGGACCCGAAAACCCGCAGGAGACTGAGAATGTGTGAAACTGTGGCGAGAGACTGTCCCTAAAACGTCTATAACTGGAGAGGCAGGATCCAAAGAATATGTTTTTAGATGTTTTTTTTGCTCCAAACGCTATAGCAACAAAGGGGTAAGTGGGCCACACTCAATAGTCACAAGTATATTACATTTTAGTGTTATAACTGCGATTATTGTGAGAAGGAATATTACAGTTTTATAGTTATTCATGAATACCAAACAACAGTGAAATCCTGAATTCAGTAGAATTCAGTAGACTGAATTTCAGTCACATTGTCTTTAAGATTCCTCAAGATTGACCAACTTTAAGAAATTTAACTTTCTGAACGATTAAGTAATGTTAATGTGACGTACCATACACTTTCACATTATACATATAGACATAAAACCTGCCTGGGAGGGAATAAAATCACCCAGAGAGAGCATAGTAATATGGAGAGTGCATGCTAACTTCAGATACTGCATTCCATACAGTACTGACCAGGGGGGAAATCAACACGAGCAGAAGTGCAGAATAGTGATATCAGTGTGGGATTCGAATGTGGTTTTGAGTTCAGAGTAAAGCATAAAAAGGATATTGTCCGAGTAGAGCTTGACACAAATCACTGGTTGACATGAAGACTGGATAAGTGAGCAGGAAGTCATCCAGAAGAGTGTCTAGAAAACAAGAAGAACCACTGGAGGTTTAGAAAATCTCTTATACAATTAATCTTATCGCATATATTTGCAGGCGTATTGCTGACATAAACACAAGAGATAATAAAAGCCATGTGTTTCCACTTCTCCCGACGGGCATTGTTGAATTATATGTTAATTGGTTTGATTAATGCTGCAACAAAGAAATTAACTCTTTGTATGGTTATTGTTGTATCAATTATCCAATCTCTTCTGCTTATTTTCTCAATTAAACAACAAAGATGATTTGTTTCTGTTTCTTGGACCAATGAAAAGGAGGGTAAACAGTGAAATGTGTATCACGGCAGATCAGCCAATAATGTAAATGCAGCAGCTGACGTGACGTGACCTCTGTTTGCTCTGGGTCTCAGTCACATCACCTGCTCTTTCAGCCTAATGTGTTTGAAGCTGCCAATTCACCATTAAATCCTTTCAATAACAGTACAGTATCTACCCAAGTTATATCAAGCAAAATATAAAAAACAAAGGTGGGTTTCTGAGGGGATTACGTCATGTCGGTCTCATTCTATGGAGCTGTCATCTTTGATTGGGACGAAAGCAGAACAATCAAACACTGCTGTGGTATAGTGTGATCATAGGTCTAAAAACACAAGTATAGCAGTTTCATTTTCAGGTTTTCCTTCTGGATATTTTTTTGAAACTGCTATGCAATCAGTGAGAAAAAACTGCCTCTTGACCACATGCCATGAATCTGACAATAAAAACAAAGATTAATAAAACATCCACAAATATTAAACCTTAACAAAGCTTAGTGGATAGAGCAATTTACTAGTAAAATACTAGTTTACTAGTATTTTGAATTTCTGTATTATTTATTTAATTCCCAAGTTCAGCACTTCAGAAATGACTCTTCAATTGGACTAAAGACACAACTGGATGATATTTCTACACTACAACAAAAACATCTACATCTCAAAAACAGATATATCGCCTGTTCCATTAAATATTACTGAGCAATAATATGTCATTCCTGCAAAGAATAGTCCATGGTATACAACTTGCTGATTGAATAAACAGTTTTACGTGTATTTTAGAATCTGGCACACAAACTGCTTTTGACAGAGTGCGACACTGGAAGAAAGTGCTGGACAAATCCTATTAAGGCAAAGCTCTTGTGAAAGCGTCAGAGTGTGGCTCCAGAGTCTTTTGTGGTCTGCAGAAATCCCTGTTACAATTATGCTAATCCATATACAGCAGCTGTGAACTCATCACTTACCGTTTATGCCAATTAGCTCAGAGCTAAAATACAGAATACAGCCACAAACTGTCAGACCGAGATGATAAATAACAAACACTGAGCTCCTCTTCCACTGCTGGTCTCACACGAGCTGCAGTACATGTGCAACTCCCCAGTATGTATGTTTTATAAGGCAGAAAACATTCTCAATATTTTATCTCAGAGTCCGCTAGGAAAGTTTATCATTTTTCATACAGCAGCAACAATACAATAAATACCCCAAAGATTTGCCAGTGTTTTATGTAATCTACCTGGCACTCAGAGCAAATCCAAATGCGCTCTGTGTTGGAGGAAGTGTATAATGGATTCATTGATTCCGCATCCATTGGCCGTGAAATCCATCAACCTGCCAATTCCTTTTGCATTTCAGTACGTGTTTGTAAAATTGATCTGAGCTTGTCGTTGAAATAAGCATGTGCCATAAGCATTTATCGTCATAAAAGACAATCATTTAGTCGTTGCACAATCAAACGTACTGCCAATATCAAAGAGTATAGTTATTTTATAGTCTGGTGATACACAGATATGGTCTAAAATGGAACCAAATCAGAAAAGATTAATACTTAGCAAATGCACCATTGTGGCTTTTAAAGGCCAACAATGAACAAAGCATTTAAACCTGAATTAAAATAATTCATCTTCATTCTAAACTGCTTCACATTAATCTGAATAATCTGTTCCATTTTCGATGCAATGCAGCCAGATTATACACCATCTACTATAGGTTTTGCCAACATGCCTTTGGTTTCGTTCAAATGTGCAATCTCTTGCAGAAAACTGTGCAAGCTGCTCTGCATCTCTAATGTTGCTTGCACAATTGGAAGTCCAATAATGATCCTATGAAATTGTCTTGTGGATGTGCATCGCATGAAGGCCAGTCACGCAGCACTAACCTCACCAACAACTCCTTCCAGTGAATTCAACAATCTGTCATGGTTATCCAGCTGTTCAGGCTCCAAGGGCACCCTGTGTGTTCCATGGTGTCAGTATTCAGGCAGCGCTGCAAGGCCAGAAGGAGCCTCACAATTAAACAGAGCTGAGTTCAGATCAATGTGTGTTGGGACTTTGCCCTGATCAGGTCTGTGCTCTTTGACCCTGGGACATCGCTCAGCCTCGTGCTCCTGTGCGCTCCTTGTGGAGACTCTGTTAATGGAGCCAGAGCAATGTGATGCAATGGGGAAGGATCCATCAACGAGTAGTGAACGCTCATAGATGACCTGTTTTACCTTAAATGAAAGTTATTGGTTATTTCCATCCCGCTGGAATATGCTCCATTGTACATCTTTTCTGTTTTGTCTCTCATAACTATCCAACCCGGCAGCACTTTGCATTTTGGCATATTCCTAAAGATACTGAGATGCAATATCCAAACCTGGGATCCACACAAAGTGGTTTATGATTATGACATAAATTCAGTATATTTTACGCTATTAATTTAATAAGAACATCTTGAAAATATAATCTATGAAAATTCTGTTTATTTGACATTTTGGATTATGTACAGTAACTGAAATCAGTAACATTATGGTTTAATAAATACATACTACATGCACAAGCAGTAATAATATACAATTCCTACTTCTCCTGATCTCATCTAGATCACGTTCTTGCTGTTGCTCGTCAGCATGAGAAATCAACTGTAGTGGGCTTAGCTGGCTCCATCCTGATGAATGATCAGCTGTCAGCTCTATTTTCTTGACAAACCTCTCAACGTCTCACGTCTCACCTTGTATCCCTCACTAGTTCTTTTCATTTCTCTGTCTCATGTCTTTCCGTGCCTTGCTCTCAATCATCATTTCCCATAAAGACAGATCCAGCACGAGCCACGAACAGGCTGCATTTGCCTTGGCAACAGTGTCACACTTGCATGAACCTGCAGGGAAGATGGGACGTGTTGATTTGTTTTTGCTGTTGTTCTGGACTTGTTTCAAACCTATTTGCACCAATAACAATAAAACCAATTCTTGTAAAAGAGCAGGGCTCAAATCCTTTGGGAATTGCCTGTAGATGATTAACCCAGTGAGAAGGGGAGGGCTGTCTGCTCTGCTGTCCCAGCCTTCACGGCACAGGGAGGGGGTGAAAATGAAAGCTCCATAGAAAGTCAAGCACTTACTTTTACTTGTCATTAGTATTATATTCATTGTTTCTTAAGTTCAACATAAACGTTCTGTAACTTCTGTTTTGAGGTCAAGCAAGTAAAGGGTTTACACTGACCTTCGCTCTGTGTGTTCCTATGGTCATCCTCCACTCTCAGGTCGTTTAACAGATGCTCCAGGATCTTTTCGGGGGTCCCTGACACCACCACGTACCTGTCAGACAGAGCAGAGTCAGTGGACGAGTCCTCCTCGATAGAGGACAGTGAGCGGCTGCTCCAGTCCTCCTCTCCCTCTGTCCCTTCATCGTCTATGTAGCGAAAGTACGGGACATCAAACGTGGGCAAGGTGAGGGGCTCCACACGACCAGTACTGTCACTGGTGCAGCTCAGCTCTGAGCCCTCGTCTTCGTCCTCATCTTCCTCCTGCTCCACCAGCGCGGCTTGCAGCAGCCTGCCCTCCTCCTGCAGCACACAGGGCTGAGCTCGAGAGCCCATCCTCGTGTGCAGAGTCCTGGTGCCCTCACACCGCCTCTGCCCCGGAGCTACAAACGCATTCCGCTTTTGTCCTGCCGTCCATCCACCAGCTGCTGGTAACAGTGTCCAGCGCTGCTCAGACGCGGGGGATCGGCTGTCTTCACGGCTGAGAGCTCCTGGATGCTCCTGGAGGTGCAGGAGGCAGCAGCAGCGCTTTGATCACAGTCCCATGCTGCTCACTTGTATGTGTCCAATGCCAATTATGTGTAGAGTGTAGTGATGTAAGCGCGCCGGAGACAGCGGCTGACAGAGGGGACCATGGTGGAGTCAGGGAGGGAGCGGGCTTACCTCGCCTCCTCAGTGGCCCCTCCTCTCAAACATCCTCTGAGAGCCCGGAGCACGAGCACATCACGGCCGTGCTCGCTCACACTCACGCGGACTGCCTCGTCACTGTGGGGCTGGAAACACAGAGGAGGTGGGCTGTTATCACTGAGGAGATTCCCCTGTACTGCCTCCCACACAAACCGTCTCTCATTTCCATATTAATGCTCTGTCTAAGCCGCCACTGGAAATGAAAGCCTATTTCAGAGCCTTTATTCAGTGCTTATCGGTGGTCCCCATTCATAGATTAACATAGTGGACTCATACATATTTTAATTACAATTACAGTATCTTGTGTAGGGAGTAGACTCACTGTGATGGTCAGAGCTACATCAAATATAGCATGTTTTAATCTCTGTATGCTGTTCAACTGTCTGGTAAAGGGGGGAAGAACGATTCAGCATTATTATGTAAGCTGTGACTGACAATTGTGATAGTATATCTTTTATAATAAAGGTCTTAACTGTCTTTAAATGACAGTAGTATTTGGTTGAAAAAAGGATGCCGGTTGTTGCTTGACAGAGGAGGGTCTGGCAGGGATAATAGCCCTAATGAGGAGCTGACCGTGTGGTGCACGCATCCTGCATCCCCCCTTTACCTCCCCTCCTCAAAGCAACGGCAGCCTTTGTGCAGGGCCGGTTATTTTACATTGGTTTCCTTTGATGAACAGCCACCTAGAGCTTTTTATTCATGAACTCCAAGACAGACTTACTTTATTAGTGTTTTTGCAGTAACAGCAGCATAGATATTGGTAATAAAATGTTAATCAAGTCTCTAAAATGCTTCTCTTGTATTGAACATCATTAAACAGAGATTTGAGTTTGGACCTTGTGAGAATATGAACATTACACAGCTGAGTTGCGTCTCCGAACAGCAGGGATCAAACCCAGACGAGACCATTAATGGAAATGTTTGCAGCAGGCCTCTTCCTTGATGTGGTTTATTGGCCTGTACAATGTAATGGGGAAATCAGTTGTGATGTTTATATCTTTAGCAGACTTCTTCTACACTGAAAGGAAGCACAGACTTATATCAGGCCAGACCAGGAAGAACATAACATGGATTGGCTGTTGTAATGTTCCAAGTAAATTAGCCAGTGTTGTAAATGCATCAAATGTCAAACAAAAATCTCAGTACCAATACCAGTGAAATGACGTCTTTGCACAGAACAGAGTTACATTATCCTCCGAGTTCCTCCCATTTTCACTGATGTACTGGCAGAGAACTCCACCAGAAGCATTTTCATGTTCTCAACTCAACTGAGCATTAGACAAATTAGCACAATTCATATCCACTTTCAGTATTGCATCATTTCCATAGCTTCAATGTGCATCATCCATTTTACATATGTATATTCATGGTATATTAAACAAGTGTTTCCTCCAGATGGGGTTTCGTTTGGATTCCTCAAAGCTCTTTGATGTCTTATATTCATACATACAGTGCATCATGTAAAGTGTGCTTTGTACTGCACTAATACTGGATTATGATGTAGATTAAAACATGCAAAAAACTCAAAATGCTCTCAGATAATCTCATCTGAGCTCGATTTCCAGATCCGCATTAAGCTAAAGGTTGTAATATCCGACCATTAGGATTAGCCATGATATACTCCTGCATTTCAAATGCACTTGTACGTGAGACGACACATCCACGTCCAATCACGCAAATAGTTACACTTTCTGCCTCTTCAAAATGATTCCATTAGACAGGCTGGAATATAATACAATATTTTTTTCAGTAAGAAGGGAAAAGAAAGGGTGTCCACGGTTAAGGGAAAAGGTCAAAGCCCTACTGTACTAGAATCTGACCTCTGCTCTCAAACACAATGGCGTGAGGCTTGGTCCAGTTCTTCTGCGTCAAGTCTTCCTGCCTTTGTCGACCGATGCTGCTTCTAAATGCAGCTGGCAGGAAGGGAAAAGCCCAGAAGGTCGGCCAATCAGACGCTTCAGTTAGAGCACAATGACAGGTGTGATGTTTCAAAATAGAGGAAAGGCGCAATCAGGGAGGGACGAGCTCGCAGTTTGTTCTGGCACTGTTCCTAAGCTAACTTTGACGTTATTATTCTATCCTTGGGAGACTTTGTGCGTATGCCACTTGGAAGGTCAGACTGTAGCTTTGTCCAGAACCACACAGGACGCCTTCCATTCACAGAGGAGCGCCAACGTGATTTCATTCTAGCAAAATCGAGCAAGTCATTTTTGCGCCACAAAAAAACAAAAAACGGATGTACAAAACATGAAGAAATTGACATTACGGTCCTGTAGTCGCCGTTACAGTCGTGTGGCATCATGAGAAGTGATAAATCAACACTTTTCATGATCCATGAGCTAAACCTCAACTTAGACCATGAATAAATCAGGTGCAAAATAGTATAAAGCCATCCACAATTCCCACTCAGTCATTAGTCTATGCATTTTTCAGCACGTTCACACCATTATTATGTCATGACGGTAACAATATCTATCATTTCCAGCCACAACATTCACGACGTCCTGTATTTTCGGTGTAGTTTAATTCCAGTATCACAGTGATGACAGTGACTTAAAATACTCCAAAACGGTATAATTTTAGAACATTTGATTATCATCTGAATATAAATTAAGCCTGTTCTCCATGTAATGTTAGTGTGCATCTCCATTGAACTATTTGTGTTTTGCCAGGAATTGTTTCAGAGCAATGCATTAGACTGATCTATTTCCACGCACACCCACAGTAAGTTTCATGCTTTTAAGGTGTATTTCTTAGCGATAAAACACCATATTGTGGAACATTCCAGGAAAATAACAACACCTCAATGGAAGAATGAAGCATTGAGAAGCATAAATATAAGAACTATTGTTGTGACTAACCTCTTTTATTTTCTCTTGGCCCCTCCCGTGGATTTGTAAAAGACGGCATCCATCCTTGGCCAGTTTGTGAACCATCTCCAGCCTGGACAGGTCCTCCTTGCACGGTATGATGCATGTGCTGCTGGGGTGCAGGGCAGGAGGGGCACCAAACATGTGTCTTAGCCCACAGTCCCACATCACTGCCTGTTTGCCCGTTTCATTCTTTTCATCCTGTAAAACAACATCAAACCTGTAAACTTTGCACTGTACCAGAAAAAAGCAGCTCAGTGTCAGTGTAAATAAGGCTCTCCTAAAATAACAAACATACTCACCATTCTTGGTCCCTTTATGTCATGAAAGTCCACCTGTTCCAGTCTTGTTCTTGGTACAACAGTGTTCTTGGCTTCAGTGAGGGATTTGACTTGTTCCCTGTCGTTCTTAACCGCCAGAATGGGAGTACCGTACGTTAGGTGGGTTCAGGAAACATCTGGAGTGCAGGACAGTCCCAGAAAGGAAGTTTCAAAATCCTGTGCGGACCGGAGAAAGGGCACAGTACAAAGGGTGGTCCTGCAGTTTGGTAAAAGTGTTAAGTCTTAGAAACCCTCACTTTATAAACACCTGGGACCCGTGTGGCTTCATGGGGTTCACTTCACACCGTAGACTCAAACTTGATCTGATCGTGATATTATGTGTGGCTTGTTTCTAGAAAGCAACAATGTCATATTCTCAAATCACAGTTTATTATTTTCATGTCTTTAAAGGAACACTGCGTCACTTTTCTGGAGGGTCTGCCACCAGCTTATTTCACCTGATATGTTATTGCTTTATCTGAAAGGTTTCTCAGAATGGCATTTAACTTACCCACATCTCCAGGTCAGTTCTGTGGAATGGTGTACTAGCTCAAGTAAGTAAAGTAAAGTAAAGTAAAATGATTTTCAAGATTATCTTTTAACAATAAATAACTGAATACGGTCTAGAAATATACGTTTAATGCCATATTGTGAAACATTCCGGGGAAAACTAGAACATCTCCTTGAAAATAAGCGGGATCACTTTTAAAAATCTCCAAACGAAAAATCAAGAAAAATAAATCCTCATCAAAGATAATTTGCATATAAACAATAGTAATTTGCTAACCCCCCATGTCTTTTCAATTATAGGCACAGTGTTGAGATGTCATCTGAAACCCAGCAATATTGTGCATGATCTTTACAGCAGTGTGTATGTACAAGGAGATCAGTGGTACTATGTTTTATTGTTGCGTCCTTTACTCCATTGTCTGCATTGTGATGGTCCAGTGAGTCCATTCTACGGTGCAGAGACTGTAAACTGCTGACACAGCAGCAGAGAGTGGAATGAGCAAGATCTCTGTCTCCATCAGCAGCTTCTTTAGGCAAGACTAGAACAGTAGGCTACGACGATCAACTCTTTTAATAATGCAAAATAATAATTATAACTCTCTCGCTCCGCTGAGCACCACTTTGTTCAAAAAGCAAAGGCTTTAACGGGGCTTTCACTGACCCACTTTTTAACTAAAGGAATTGCAAAGTGAAAATGCCTAAAGTCAGACCTTCCGGTGCTGGTGTCTTGGAAGACTATGGCAAGAGCCAAGGGATTTTACACAGCCACTGTACGCCTGTGGCACTCGAGATGACACTTTACACAGTGTGTTACAGTAACCTCAACAACACAGTATCTTAACCATCTGTAATCTGCTTATTTTTTTATTTTTTATCTCTTGCCCTCTCTATTTTTTTGAAATTATACTTTACTCTCGCAAACGAGATGCTACATCTCAAGGGGCTATCCTTTAAATAAAAAAATTAAGTCCACCCTGTTCTCAATAAGATTTAGTTATTCTGCAACATAACATGGATTAACCTGTATAATTAAAGGTAATATTAGACAATCCTTTGCTCACAGGTTTCTCATGTCTGGGACCAGTTTAGATGAACAGATCCATCCATGAACAGGACGTTCACCATAGATCTATCTGTTAGGCTAAAGGAGCTCACCATAGATCTATCTGTTAGGCTAAAGGAGCTCATCATAGATCTATCTGTTAGGCTAAAGGAGCTCACCATAGATCTATCTGTTAGGCTAAAGGAGCTCACCATAGATCTATCTGTTAGGCTAAAGGAGCTCATCATAGATCTATCTGTTAGGCTAAAGGAGCTCACCATAGATCTATCTGTTAGGCTAAAGGAGCTCACCATAGATCTATCTGTTAGGCTAAAGGAGCTCATCATAGATCTATCTGTTAGGCTAAAGGAGCTCACCATAGATCTATCTGTTAGGCTAAAGGAGCTCATCATAGATCTATCTGTTAGGCTAAAGGAGCTCACCATAGATCTATCTGTTAGGCTAAAGGAGCTCATCATAGATCTATCTGTTAGGCTAAAGGAGCTCACCATAGATCTATCTGTTAGGCTAAAGGAGCTCATCATAGATCTATCTGTTAGGCTAAAGGAGCTCACCATAGATCTATCTGTTAGGCTAAAGGAGCTCACCATAGATCTATCTGTTAGGCTAAAGGAGCTCATCATAGATCTATCTGTTAGGCTAAAGGAGCTCACCATAGATCTATCTGTTAGGCTAAAGGAGCTCATCATAGATCTATCTGTTAGGCTAAAGGAGCTCACCATAGATCTATCTGTTAGGCTAAAGGAGCTCATCATAGATCTATCTGTTAGGCTAAAGGAGCTCACCATAGATCTATCTGTTAGGCTAAAGGAGCTCACCATAGATCTATCTGTTAGGCTAAAGGAGCTCACCATAGATCTATCTGTTAGGCTAAAGGAGCTCATCATAGATCTATCTGTTAGGCTAAAGGAGCTCACCATAGATCTATCTGTTAGGCTAAAGGAGCTCATCATAGATCTATCTGTTAGGCTAAAGGAGCTCACCATATATCTATCTGTTAGGCTAAAGGAGCTCACCATAGATCTATCTGTTAGGCTAAAGGAGCTCATCATATATCTATCTGTTAGGCTAAAGGAGCTCATCATAGATCTATCTGTTAGGCTAAAGGAGACCACCATAGATCTATCTGTTAGGCTAAAGGAGCTCACCATGGATCTATCTGTTAGGCTAAAGGAGCTCACATAGATCTATCTGTTAGGCTAAAGGAGCTCATCATAGATCTATCTGTTAGGCTAAAGGAGCTCATCATAGATCTATCTGTTAGGCTAAAGGAGCTCACATAGATCTATCTGTTAGGCTAAAGGAGCTCATCATAGATCTTTATGTTAGGCTAAAGAAGCTCATCATAGATCTATCTGTTAGCCTAAAGGAGCTCACCATAGATCCATCTGTTAGGCTAAAGGAGTTCACCATAGTTCTATCTGTTAGGCTAAAGGAGTTCACCATAGATCTATCTGTTAGGCAAAAGGAGACCACCATAGATCTATCTGTTAGGCAAAAGGAGACCACCATAGATCTATCTGTTAGGCTAACGGAGACCACCATAGATCTATCTGTTAGGCAAAAGGAGACCACCATAGATCTATCTGTTAGGCTAAATAAGCTCATCATAGATCTATCTGTTAGGCTAAAGGAGCTCATCATATATCTATCTGTTAGGCTAAAGGAGCTCATCATAGATCTTTATGTTAGGCTAAAGAAGCTCATCGTGGATCTATCTGTTAGCCTAAAGGAGCTCACCATAGATCTATCTGTTAGGCTAAAGGAGTTCACCATAGATCTATCTGTTAGGCTAAAGGAGTTCACCATAGATCTATCTGTTAGGCTAAAGGAGTTCACCATAGATCTATCTGTTAGGCTAAAGGAGCTCACCATAGATCTATCTGTTAGGCTAAAGGAGCTCACCATAGATCTATCTGTTAGGCTAAAGGAGCTCACCATAGATCTATCTGTTAGGTTAAAGGAGACCACCATAGATCTATCTGTTAGGCTAAAGGAGCTCACCATAGATCTATCTGTTAGGCTAAAGGAGACCACCATAGATCTATCTGTTAGGCTAAAGGAGCTCACCATAGATCTATCTGTTAGGCTAAAGGAGCTCACCATAGATCTATCTGTTAGGCTAAAGGAGACCACCATAGATCTATCTGTTAGGCTAAAGGAGCTCACCATAGATCTATCTGTTAGGCTAAAGGAGACCACCATAGATCTATATGTTAGGCTAAAGGAGCTCATCATAGATCTATCTGTTAGGCTAAAGGAGTTCACCATAGATCTATCTGTTAGGCTAAAGGAGCTCACCATAGATCTATCTGTTAGGCTAAAGGAGCTCATCATAGATCTATCTGTTAGGCTAAAGGAGCTCACCATAGATCTATCTGTTAGGCTAAAGGAGACCACCATAGATCTATCTGTTAGGCTAAAGAAGCTCATCATAGATATATCTGTTAGCCTAAAGGAGCTCACCATAGATCTATCTGTTAGGCTAAAGGAGTTCACCATAGATCTATCTGTTAGGCTAAAGGAGTTCACCATAGATCTATCTGTTAGGCTAAAGGAGTTCACCATAGATCTATCTGTTAGGCTAAAGGAGCTCACCATGGATCTATCTGTTAGGCTAAAGGAGCTCACATAGATATATCTGTTAGGCTAAAGGAGCTCATCATAGATCTATCTGTTAGGCTAAAGGAGCTCATCATAGATCTATCTGTTAGGCTAAAGGAGCTCACATAGATCTATCTGTTAGGCTAAAGGAGCTCATCATAGATCTTTATGTTAGGCTAAAGAAGCTCATCATAGATCTATCTGTTAGCCTAAAGGAGCTCACCATAGATCCATCTGTTAGGCTAAAGGAGTTCACCATAGATCTATCTGTTAGGCTAAAGGAGTTCACCATAGATCTATCTGTTAGGCTAAAGGAGACCACCATAGATCTATCTGTTAGGCAAAAGGAGACCACCATAGATCTATCTGTTAGGCTAACGGAGACCACCATAGATCTATCTGTTAGGCAAAAGGAGACCACCATAGATCTATCTGTTAGGCTAAATAAGCTCATCATAGATCTGTTAGGCTAAAGGAGCTCATCATATATCTATCTGTTAGGCTAAAGGAGCTCATCATAGATCTTTATGTTAGGCTAAAGAAGCTCATCATGGATCTATCTGTTAGCCTAAAGGAGCTCACCATAGATCTATCTGTTAGGCTAAAGGAGCTCACCATAGATCTATCTGTTAGGCTAAAGGAGACCACCATAGATCTATCTGTTAGGCTAAAGGAGCTCACCATAGATCTATCTGTTAGGCTAAAGGAGACCACCATAGATCTATCTGTCACGCATTCTTCAGATTAATTTATCGACAGGAAGTGTATTACTGACAACTTACTGTTTTCACATTGGTGAGTCTGTTTTTCTCTTTATCTCGTGTTGTCTCAGTGAAATTATCATAAGATTTATTTTGCATTATTAAAATGAAATAATTCTTCTTCCACAAGTTTGACGGACGCAGAGCCTCATATCAGGAGGAGCCTACTTTTACTGACGTGGCAATATGGCACATTATGGACCTCTACTGGACAATTTATGTACTACAAGTGCTTGGTACTTTGCTTTTTTGACCGTCAGCCAGTAGGACCATTGGCCATGTTTAGTGAATTACTTAAGGGATATTATTTTAAAATAAATAAAAAAAGGTTATGAAGGTTTTATTCTTTTATTTTATCTCACAGACAATCAAGTACAAAAAAGATCTTGTTCAAAATTTAAAAGACTGTTGTCATTCCTATGAAGATATTCACTGGTTGAGGTAAGCTGTTTAACTCAACAAAAGTACAGAAAAAAGTGATACTACTGTAATACAATACAATACGTGTATCAACTCTGAAAATACAACTAGATGGAAAGTCATCAAAAAACACTACTCGCAGTCTGTAAGTGAATGAAAATACTTTTCTCTAGGCTAGAATATATGGTCTCAGCGTTGTTTTTATAAAGACATTTAGCTAAATGTTTGATTCATCCACAGAGAAACAAACCAGGGGAACACTTTCACTCATGTCCATCAAAGAGAGCTGAGTTCCCTTTATCTTCCTTTTGGACATCCTGGAATATTTCCAAGTGGACGGATCAGTAACATCTAAATCGTCTTCTCAAAACAGTAGTTTGAAGTGAAAGTTTCTTCTCTTCTCGGCATCAGACACTAGGATGCTCTAGTTTGCTCTGTCTGCCCTGTTGTGCAATTTTTAACATGGCTTTCCCAGAGGGAGAGGCTCTTCTTTACCTGAGTTATAAGCAGCTGTTGGGACAGACACAAGCTGTGATGTGTTTAAATGATGTCACGAGTGGATGCTGAAAGAACTGGAGGGAGACATTCATTTCACAGGTGTCAAGTGAAGGATTGCCCTGTATGTCATCTACATGTGCGGCACATCTGTACACTGAGATTCCTATGTATTTAAAGTGTGTTTTCTCTTGGTTTTGTGAGCGTAGATGAAGTACATAATATGTCCTGTGGCAATGAATAATACAGAAATGATGACAAGGTATCCAAAGTGCTGTGGCTGTGGAGCAGAGATGACCATGATGAAGTGAAGCAGATCCATCAAGTAATTCATGGAGCTTTGCACCCCATTGACCACCCCACGCTCCGACTCTGAGATGTTCTCCTGCAGCAGCTGCGTCACTGTCAGGTCGAAGGACCACAGGCCTGAAACCAGACACACCACAATGGCCTAATCATTTCTTATTATCTTCACAAATACAATCTTCTCTGATAGACTTACCTATACGTGCTGTAATGACGCCCAGAAACAGCAGAATAATGGAGATGTACGACTCAGGCTCTGTACCAGTGGGCACATTGTCAAAGAGCACCGTGTTGTTGGTCCAGTGTATGGAGGAGCGGTCCGGTAACAGGGGCTGGTTAGCGCCGCTCCTCAGAGGATAAGCGTGTTTTTGACTCTGGCTTGTCATTCCTCCCAGCTCAGAGGAGTTGGAGTCAGTGAATGGCCTCAGAAGGCTCATGTCCATGGGGCTGCCAGGAGCAAAGACAGAGCTGACGCAGAGCAACAAGCAGCCCAGGTGAAGGCAGCTGGAGATGATGCCTGTGTTGACCAGTCCAAAGGATTTCCTCAGTCTGGTGAACAACACAGTCCCCATGAGCCCAGTGATAGCAGACACACCCATCAGGATACTGAGCAGTGAGCCGCTGATGCCCTGAGTGTAGGCGTAGCCCGTAGTGATGCAGTCAAAGCCCAGTACTGTGGTGTAGAGGAAGGCCAAGCCCATACCAGCCAGAAACACAGGCTGGCGGTAGTAGGCCCTCCAGCCGTCTTTACAGGTGCTCACGAGGCACTGCAGTCTCCGGAAACCCAAAGAAAGCTCCCCCCGATGTTTCAGACCAGTATTACAGGGCTCCTCTGTTGTAGGAGGGGGTTGAGTCCCATTGTCCAGTGCTGATAAAAGAAAATAAATACTTCAAGTCTTTATTACATCATCACTGCTGACAATGATATTCCAAAGAAAATATGTGTTATATATATTGTTTTAAAATGAGTGAGTGACATAATATTTGAAAAATGATTCGCTTTACTTGCCTTGTGCCCTTCCGCTCTGCAGATAAGCCACGTCTACCTCCTCAGTCGGTGGTTTGACTGAAAGTGCCGGCACAATTCGATATACTCTTGATAGGAAGAAAAACTCCACAATGAGAGACACCAAGTTCCAGCCCAGGATAAAACCACAGCCCACTACATTAGAGGCCAGGGTCATGACCTGCCCCACTGCCAGGGGGGCAAGGATGTTGGTCACTTGGTCGATCCTCCTCATGGTGGCATTCATCCCTGATTAAAAACACAGTTAACGCACTGGAAGGACTGGAGTAGTATGTCTTTTCTATGCCTTTTTTATACAAACACTCTGTTCTTTTTCTCTCACCGGCTAAGTGACCCCGGTTGTACCCTGTGATTACAACAATCCAGTCCCTCTGAATGGCAATGGTCAGTGCGGTGCTCGCAAGGTTTGCCACATCTGCCAGGATGATCACCACCGTATAACAAACCACCTTGTGTAAGTTTTGTGATGCAACAGGTTACTATGACAGCACAGAGTAGCCACAAGCTCAGAGGCATCAGGACCACACAACAAAAAGAACAGCAGAAGTGGTGCATCAAAGAAAATGTCAAATCCAAAGGGTTTTAAGTAATTAGGCCTCATGTTAAGAGTCTACTCACAGTGAGCCATCCATCCCAGATCTGCTCAATCCAACTCTTATAGGAGAACACCAACATAAGGACAATGCTACAAATGGTCACAGAGATGTTCTGGATAAAGAGTGATGCATGTGCAACTAAAATGGAAAGACGTAAAAAATACCATTAAAGATATAAATAAATACTAGATTATTAAGAGGTGCTCACCTTTATTCCTGGGGTTGCGGTCGACCCAGTCGCCGATCAGAGCTCCGAGTAAAAGCACTGACCCGGCCAGCACCAGTCCAAACACTGCAGTCAGGAGCAGGTTTCGGCCATACAGTTCGATCAGAAACACTGAGATCGCAAAGTGCCACATGCGGTCACCCTGAGTAACACATTCAACTTGTTTTGAATCTGACCACTTGTCATGTTAGCCATGGGTTTGGAGGAGAGGATGAAAAACCTTACCCACATAGATAGTGCTCCACTGACATAGATGAGGAATTTAGGGCCTCCGAGGTAAATAAGAGCTGAACCTTCAAGAAAAATAGACTACACTTTACATTGGGTTGTGAAATGTAAAAATATATATAAATAAATTAAAGTTATATTTATCATAGTACAACCTGATATACTGCTGGCTTTTTTGTCTCTGTTTGATCTATCATTTTCCAACTCAAACTTCATCACACCCCTTCCACATGCAGATTCTTCTGCTCGGTGCGACATCGCTTTCTATGGGATTACAAACACAATTCAACCATTTGCTCATAACAGTCACAAGCATCATGTTTAACCTTCTACAACCATTGTCTATTTTAAGTTATAAGCAAGTCTCATTGCCTGAGAATATATAATAGCACTGTCCAAAATGAAGCATAAATACAAGCCAGTCTTACCTTGACCCTGATGTTTTAATTAATCAGTTTGGCTTTAGACACTGTATCCATGTATCCTCGTTTGGGATGTTGCTGTTTCCTAAAGGCTGGAATTCAGGCAATAGTAGCTTGAAAGGCTTAATAACATCACAGTGTTGCACCAGAGGTGCACCATTGTATGAAAACGCCAGAAAAGCAGAACAAGCAGTGGGAAAACAAAGGCAGCCAGCATATTCCAAAGCACGTGGTCCTGGACAGACAATATCCGCGTTCACTCACGCCACAAAAAGGACAACTGTGTAACTGGTATGACTGAAAATATACACATGCACAACATAACGTATGGACAGTGAGGCTGTGCTTGTACCCACATGAAGAGGTCAGGCTTCTGCCCTGCGCTGCTCGTCAACAGTGCACACTTTGAACTCTGCACAACTCACAAACCACTCAAATAAATTCACTATGTTTATTTTTAGGAGCAACAAATCATGCAATACAGAGTCATTTGTTAAGTTGAATTTTGATAGCTATTTCTATACAATAAACAGCTACATGCTACAAGATTAAACATAAGTAAAATGACTAGAGCAGTTTTATTATGGTCTGTTTTGGATGTACGTCTTCACATATATTATACATTTGTACAGAGCCACAAGAGGAATGGACACCACAGGGAGCACAGATAAGAGAACGCAGAAAGCAGCAACTGATTCTGGATAGTAACGAGCCTCAGCCACGGGGAAATGAACCTGCAACCCAAGGTCAGAGTCAATTCACTCGCTTAAAAATGTTTGTGCTATTGATTAAACATACATAATCCGGGTTCCAGGCTTGATATGAGAGTGTAGTTTCTGATTCCACAAAAATGTAAGCCAGAAAAACCACTAGAAGCATGAGGGGGCTGATAAAGCACCAGCTCATCTGCCAGAACAGGTTTGGTCTTCTGCCTGTCATCCACTCAATGTCTGCGTTAAACCTGTGGATTCACAAACACACTGTTTTATATCGTTATCAAAGGTGCAATGTGCAACTTTCCTGGTGGAGGGTCCATCAGCTGCTTGACTCTGTAGATGTTACTGCTTTTCCTGGAATGTTCCACAGAATGTCATTAAACCTATCTATCTCCAAGGAGACGCAACCGGGCCAAGTTACAGGTTTAGGAGTGACATTCTTACTAAAAGTGTCTCTTCTAGCCTCACTGAGCACAAATCTCCTTCTGCCTCATCTCTGAACGCACCAGATTGCTCATTTTTATGTAAAGTATGTATTTTTATTGATCACAATCTTAAACGCTTTATTGATTCGATCCCAGATGTGGAGGGATGACCCTGCGGACAGGCACAATACATGTTTCTCAAGGGATTTTCGAGCCACTAAAACAACCAATTTAATGCCACACTATAGAACATTCCGGTCACAGCAACATCATCTCCATGGATACGAGCAGATACCTCCAGCAGAAAAGTTACAGGGTGTATCTTTGTGTTCAGTGATTTCCTTGTCCACTTTACACACAAACACCTTCCTGAGACGCCTCTTTAAATGATCAAATTGCCGCTATAAATTAGTGCATGTTTAGTGTGGTCCTTTCTGAAGTTTTTTTTTAACATTTGTTTTACATCTAATATACTGCTTCAACAGTGGAGGTGCAAGGGAGTGTATGATATTGTAAATCAGACACGCTCCATGTTATTAAGATCCAATAGTCTTGTTTTTTAGAGCCTGGCAGTGATGGTGGAAACAAAAGCAAAACGGAAAAAAAAAACATTAAATTGTAAGTGTTATGGGACAGCAAGGGACCAACTAGTTCAACAATAATCAATATGAGCTATAATCAGGGACTAAAAGTATGTTTTAGCGGCACTAATTTGTTCTGAATAAGTGCTGTTATCAAATTGAATAACTTGGGCCTTTTATTTTCTTTTTTTGCATATATGAATGACAAGTTGGATCCAGAGTACCTTCAATGTATTTCAATTCCAGAACTAGATCAAGTTCTACGCCATTTAGAAAAAAAACATTTGATTGATTTTGAGAAATACATGCAGAGCGTTGTTTTTTGTGCTGTTTAATAAGAAACGTGAGTCCTTGAGCCAACTGTGCACAGACGACACGGCAGCTGTGAGAGAATATGAGTTCAGTTTTCACCTTTTTATGCCGTAGATATAGGCCACACTAATCATCTCAAAGAAGGCTATAATGAGCAGAGGCAGCGACCCCACGAAGCTGTTGAAAATCTCCAGCCAGTAGTTTCCAGATCCTAAAGTGAAGATCAGCCCAGCGCAAAATGAGCAGAGACAAATGAAGCCTGCGAATGAAACAAATCACACAATATATTTATAATACAAGATTCACAGGGAAATTCACAGGAAGGTAATACATTTACTTGAGTAACTTTTTGATAACAATTTGTCTTTTCAGAGCAGTTTTTGACCCATTACTTTTCCTTATACGTGATTAATATTTAGTTTGAAGTAACAATACTCGTACTTGAGTAAAACGTTTGGTTACTTTTCTAATTGTGAGTAAGTAAAAAGTGACATTGTTCGGACATGCATGTGTTAGGTAAACATTGGCAACTCTAAATTGGCCCAATGGACAGGTGTTGAAAATTAGCATATTCTGCTACATACACTTAAAACATTGCATCTGGTTCGTAAATGCTATTTCCTTAAATAAATAAATAAAAAGCTAAAACATTATTTTGTTCTTTGTGTCTGTACTTTGGAAATAAAAAAAATAATAATTCCAGTCTGTTTACTTTAAATCAGATTTTAAATACATTTTACTGTTGCTCTGTTCCTCTTATCTGAGTATTTTTTTTCTTCTACAATTACACCACTAGTTCAACATGACATTACTCTTACTTGAGTGCACATTTTGCATTTTGACTCCTCTACAAACATCTCTTAACAGCGAAGCGTTTGTGACCCCTCTCTTTGCTCTTATACCTGTAAACAGCTCCTTTGGGATCCAAGCTGGCACCACATGAAGGTCCAGCAAAGGAGTGAGAACGCCCTGGAGGTTCCCAAACATGGAGGAGAGGCCGAGCATGAACAGCATCACGAAGAACAGCACAGACCAGACCTGGGACCCGGGCATTCTGATCACCGCTTCAGTGAACACGATGAAGGCCAGTCCGGTCCCCGACGCACTCTGAGGGCAGTGAGAGCATCATTTTGTCATATATATCACCGCTCGGCCTCATTTCACGTGTTTTACCTGATCAAGATAAGTTTGCAAGTCACAGGTTTTCAGATGGAGGCTTTCCACTTTAGAATGATCACTGAGGTTCAAATATCTCAACCATTCTTCATAGTTTTGCCGAGTTATGTTTTCATTACCGATATTAAAGACGTTGGTCAGTGTGAGGATGTTGCTGTATCAAAACCATAGGAAATAATAGTAGTGTGGTATAGTATATTGGATCATGTTTGATTCTACCTGTTTTGACAGTCGATGTAATCTTCATTGGCTAAAAATCCAAGAATCGCAAAAATGGGAATTGATGCAAATATAGAAGTAAAGCTGTTGACGCATCCGACGATTAATGCGTCTCTTTCACAGTCATTCCTGTAAAAGATGATTTCATATTACACCTTAAATTGATCAAATTACGCGTGTCGTACATCTTACTTTTGTGGATTATAGCTGGAAAAAGCGATAAGACCTCCAAATGCCAAAGACAGTGAAAAGAATATCTGAGTGGCAGCATCCAGCCAGACCTGAGGGTTTTTCAATGTTTCCCACTGTAATAACACAAACAAATGATCGTTTAAGCACAATTAATTAGCCTTTACATCTGTCACCTTTACATTTGTCACAAAAAACACTCACATTTGGAGTGAAGAGGTGCTTTAAGCCATCAGCGGCTCCAGGTAGCGTTAAAGATTGAACTAAGAAAACGGTCAGCACCAGATATGGGAACGTGGCCGTGACATAAATGGCCTTCCCGATGGTTTCGATTCCTCTGATGAAGCAGATGTACACCAAGCACCAAGCAGAGGCCAAACACATCACTAACCACCACTGCAAACCTCCGCTGGTCTCCATGTCAGCCGTGATGTTCAGCGTCTGCCGGTACCAGAAGTAGCTCACCGGCGAGCTCTCCTCACACTCCCGCACACCGCCTGCGTCAGAGATGTGTGTGTGTGTGTGTGTGTGTGTGAACAAAAGCAGATGGAGATGGAGGTGATCGTACCTGTGCGGTTGTGGTTCAAGGGGCAGTCAGTCCATGGAAGGGGGTTTTGGAACGAGTGGAAAAAGTACCAAAGTATCCAGGCGAGAATCATGTTGTAAAAAAGGCCCACCAGGAATGATACAAGTAAAGAAGCCACACCTTCAGACCCACAAAACACACACTCACAATGTGTTTCATCGTAGTTGGTCATTTCAAAAACAAAATGAAAATGTCTTTGAGGAATGTATTTCATGAACATTAATGATACAAACTTTAAATCAGTGCCACTAACACAAAAATAGCAAATTATCCAAATAAAGTCTCAACTCTGATTGGCCCTAGACTTCTTGATTAAAAAACACAATTCAAATTTGAGAAAAAGGTTCAGTTGTAGTCATCTGGACTCAGTTTCTGAACCTTTTTCTACAATGGAACACTCCTTGACAAATGAGGGATTACACTGACACAATTCAAATTTGATTAATTTCTCAGCCCTACTCTAACTGTGTTTCATTTGATTGAATTATCTAATATGAATTAAATTATTATTATTGTTATTTTTTACCTAAACCTCCCATATATGGTGAAATGAAGGTCCACACTCCAATACTTCCTGTTCGGAGCCTCTGACCAATGGCCAGCTCTAAGTACAACAGAGGAAGCCCCTCAAACACCAGGGCGATGGCATACGGGATGAGAAAGGCCCCTACAGCAAACAAAAGAGAGCTTCATTTTGACTTAGACACACAAACAATGAAACTTCAGTACAACCAACAGCATGTTACTCACACTTTTCTGATTTTAATGCACATATAACATTTGTACAAAGTTGCTTTGCTCAGTTAAACGTATATTTTATTGATTCATAGTTTCAGGAGAGTACTTCAGTAAGCAGTCGCTATTACCGGGTAGTTAGCATTAGTGGTTATATATATTTTTTTCTTAAGTAATCATTTATTTAGTTAATTTAGTTTAAAAAAAAATCCATAAAAATAATCATATGCATTCTTACCTCCGCCGTACACTTGGCACAAATATGGGAATCTCCAAACATTCCCGAGGCCCACGGCGAATCCTATACAAGTCAACAAGTACTGGACTTTATTATCCCATTTTGGCCTTTCGTCTGAGTCATCAGCTTCTCCACAAACCGTCTGAATATCACATCCATCTTCACCGTCCATTATGTTTTTTCTGTATATATGCACTTTTAAACCCTCCGTGTGAAGCCAAACTAACTCTCACAGTGACCCTTCTGTGGAGAAAGTGTTGAGCTGCTGCTGTATGCTTTTGATAAGAATGACAAACAAACGAATAATGACTCTTAAGACTGTATTTAACCCCGTCTCTCTTCATATAAACATAACTCCCTCATGTATAAAAGTAGAAGTGTCTTAACACGTGTCATATTTTACAATACAAATCATGCCAGGTTCTGTGGAACAAACTGGATGACTTTTGTGAGCAATATTTCAGTGAGAACCATTTCCACTGTTTAAATGTAGAAAATAAAATACAACATTGAGACTCAAAACAAATATTTAGCAAGTTCATAATATTTAATCATTAAGCAAAAAATGCAAATAAAGTAATCACACATAATTTGTTAGAGAACACTATAATTGCTCTCATTTAGAAAAGTTCTTATTTATCTAATGCAGGACTCATGTTTGTGTTGAGTTCAGAGAGAAAGTGCTGAGATGTGACTTCTTCTGTTTTCTTGTCTTGAAGCATCTCACAACTGCAGCCAAAGGAATAGCAAGGCAAGGAATCCCCGCCAGAACAAAGACCACGACATAGGTCCACGATGGGTACGTCTTTTCAACCAGTGTCGGGAATTTGTCCTGTGAGAAAAAAGGAATTTACACTTGTGCAATGTCCAATACAGAGGAATCAGAACACATTTTACCGATTCAGGGTCCCACGTTTTGTAGAGAAGCTTTTCTGAAACTTTAGTGACAAAGTAAAACACCAAGATTAAGAACATAATGACTGGGCTGATAAATCTCCAAGTTATTTGCCAGAAGAAGTTGGGTTTGTGCCCAATCATAAACTCTATATCGTCATTGAACCTGGAGTAGAACAGAAGATACATTAAAATGAGACAGTAATAGTGACAGTCAGATGTGTGCTTATTTACCTGTCTATGCCATAAATGTACACAACAGAGAACATCTCACAGAATGCCACCACCAGCAGTGGGATGGATCCTCCATAAGTGTCAAAAAGAGACAGCCAGTAGTTTCCAGAACCTTGGATAAAGATTAGACCCACTAAGCAGCAGAAGAGGCATGTCACACCTGAAGACATAGGAATAAACACATATTACACTATGTTAAATCCAATTACATAATACAATAATGTACAATAATACAAATAATGCAGATGTTGTAGATGAGAGAAAGGGCAACTGAATACAAATATAAAATTGGGGTTTGGGGGGTTGGGAAGAGCTGATCTTGGTCCCCCGCGATTATTGCAATATATTTTTTCATTTGTTATTTGAAAATATGTATCTAATGTATTTTTTTGTTAAATGAGGTCATGACACAAGACACAGAACAAATATATTAAACCTGATTTTATATGTTTTGCCTCTGAGAAAATTGGGAACCCCAAAAGTTGACAAATGGTGGAACTCTGAGGAATGAGCTTTGGTGCTGAGAACAGAAGAATCAGTGAGAGTGAAAATTTGATGTTTTGGAGATTCATCTATTTCTACATCATATTGAACTATTATTAGTGTTAGTATTGCCGCCTATAATAGATAACATTTATTTGTTAGAGGCTGAAGGAAATGTATGGATGTATTTGTGAAGAATGAGTGGCATGAAGACAGATGGTGTGAGAGACAACAGAGAAGATGTTGCTGATGATTTGTTGTGACAAAAAATGTCTTAACTAGAAATTTGACAATTGCATTAAGTTACCAGTCACAGCCTCTTTTGGCCACGTCTTGGGAAAAACCTTCAGATCCTGGAGTGGCACTAAAACTCCCTCAATGTTTCCGAACATGGAGGACAGTCCGAGGCAGAAGAGCATGATGAAGAAGAGCACAGACCACAGGGGGGATATCGGCATCTTAGTGATGGCTTCAGTAAAGACAATGAACGCAAGCCCCGTGCCTTCCACTCCCTACAATATGGGGGGAAATCATTCTCACAATGTTTCAAGAGAGTGTTCACATAGATACAGACGTTTTACCTCACTAAGAAACGTGTTCAGGTCACAAGTCTTGAGATCCAGAGCTTGAATGACATCGGGATTTGTTGTATTGAGATACTGAACGGCCTCAGTGTAGTTACTGGGAGTGATCTCACCCTCAGCAAGATCAAATGTGTTTATTATTGCCAATATATTCCTAAAACACACACATGCACACACAACAGTTTGAATTCAAATCATACATTACAACATTTTCCCGCTTAAAAAATAAGAAGTAAAAGTAGTTTGAAAGTACCCGCTTAAACAGGTGTCGAATCTGTCGGTGGCTCTGAAGCCTATGATGGAATAAATCACAGTTGCAGCGTAAACAGAAGTGAGGCCATTGATGATGGAGATAATCACTGCATCCTGTTCACAGTTGTTACTAACAAGAAAAGGTTAATATGTGTTAAGATTTGACTGTTCATATATTAAATATGTGATCAAACTTACTGCACTGGGTTGTAGCTGGAGAAAGAAATGAGCCCACCGAACGCCAACGAGAAAGAGTAGAAAACCTGTGCACCTGCGTCAAGCCACGTGGATGGTTTTGACAGCTCTGACAGCTAGAGGGACATGATGTGTCATATATGGAAACATGTCACGCCAAAATATGTTGTTGACAGATGTTGACTGTGGCTCAGCATGATAAACATCTAATATATAATCACAGAATCACAGAAGTTTCTATAAGTTTCGCCATTTTGGGCCTTTTTTTAAATAGTTTTCCAAATAATCCAGTGTAAAGTATATTACTTGTGTACAACTTACCTCGGGGGTAAAGAGGAACTTTATTCCATTCAAGGATCCCTTCAGTGTGAGTCCTCTGATCAGAAAGACTGTCAGCACAACATAAGGAAGTGTCGAAGTCACATACACAGCCTAAGAACACATTCACGGATGTTACAGTTTGGGTAAATAACTTCCATTGTTATTAGGCTTGAATGTGCAATACTTTTCCAGTCGTCTCTATCCCTCGTATGATGCACAGATACAGCACAGCCCACGCGCAGATGTGGCACAGCAGCATCCACCACTGCAGCCCGCCGTCCTCCTCAATGTCTGGAGTTATGTTCAGGGTCTGTCTGTACCAGAAGTTGTCCACAGAGGAGCTCCTCTCACACTCAGCTACTGGACCTGTCGAATATCAATGTGCATATGTCATCCCTGCAGTTTGTCTGTCATTGCACTCATTATGTCCTGTTACCTGTTAGGTTTGAGTTTATCGGACACTGACTCCAAGGCAGACTATCTTGAAAAGAATTGAACAGGTACCACAGAATCCATGCAATGATTGTGTTATAGTACAGGCTGATTGTTAGAGACACGCCCATAGATGCAATACCTGAAAATTGTTTTGAAGACGTTATCCATCCTGTTTTTCAGTTGTATTTGTGTCCTTTTTCCTGAGAAAGGTCAACATACCGATGCCAGTTAGATAGGGATTAATAGCTGTCCACATTCCTAAACTGGCTCTTCTTAAACGTTGACCGATTGCAAACTCCAGATGCAGAAGTGGGATTCCCTCCAGGACCAACAGAATCAAAAATGGAATCATAAACGCTCCTACGGTGTAAAAGAAAGCGTGCTGTGTTTCAGTGCAAATACAACACTCCTGACGACCGTCACATACAAGTCAATCATTAGTCAATCATCAAGGGCCCTCGTCAATAGATAACCTGCAAGCTATATTTATTACCTGTAATTTCTAAATGTAGGCTTTTTTAAATAATCTTTCAGGATAACCAAAGTGGCTAGTAATTCATTACATTTACTCAAGCCATTTACTTGAAATACCAGATGTTTCCAGATTATGAATCAGTTGTTATGTCCAGACAGTTACTCTTACAATTAGACTTTGTTGCGCATTATATTCTTGAGTATTTTGACATCTACTTTGTACTTCTACTGGAATTATATTATTTTAAAGTAACATCACCTTTTGGCTACATAATAATGATAATGTTAATGATATTGATAATAACATACCTCCTCCGTGACTCTGGCAGAGATAGGGGAAGCGCCACACATTTCCCAGCCCGACGCAGAAGCCCACACAGGTCAGCATGTACTGCGCCTTGTTGTCCCACTTGGGTCGGTCGCCCGCCTCTTCCTTCTCCAGGTGCTCCAGTTGTTCATGGGACAAGATTCTGTCCTCCAGGCCCGGATTTGGGAGCTGAAGCTTCATAATCTATAACGGTAGCTCTCGTCAAACCACAGGAGGCACTCACTGTCCCAGCTGAAGGATCTCTGTAATAGATTGACAACTTTTAGTGCCACACGTTATTGGCGTCAGGCATAGGGTCTGTCGAACCTTTGCTGAGTATGACAAGAGCAGTTTTATGAAAAGTCCAAAGCACATCCAGTGCATCCAGTATGTGTTCACATTGCTTCACTTTTTCCACATTTTGTTATGTTACAGCCAAACAATACCCCACAATGACAAAGTGAAAGAAGATCGCATTCCTTGCAAATGTATTCAAATCTACTTAAAAACAAATCAAAATTCAGCTCGAGTACATACTTTGTTTCCACTTATCAGACTTGAGGTGCTTCTACAACTTGATTAGAGTCCAACTGTAGTATATTCAGTTGATTGGACATGATTTGGAAAAGCACCCAACTGTCTATGTAAGGTCCCACCCTTAACTGCACAAACCAAGCCATGAACCCCAGAGACAGGATTGTATCAAGGCACATTGGTCAGTGTTGGGGAATCTGGTCCTTACGATGGCTAACATCAGTTAGCCTTTTAATTTAGAAACATGATTTAGATACTTATATAGTCAATTGTATTCATGATTTATCCATCATAATGTATCTTGAAACTCCTGTTAAATAAAATAAGAAATGGGCCTTATTCTTGTGTGTTCAAGAATAATCTTTCCTTCCTGCTGCTGTCAGACTTTATAACAAACACTGTTAGTCCTGAACACTCGCAATACTGACTTAACAATGTGCAATTCCGTCATATGTGCAATTACTGTCGTGATTCATGTGCAATTATTACTGTGGCAAGGCAAGGCAAGTTTATTTGTAGAGCACATTTCATACACAAGGCAATTCAAAGTGCTTCACACAGCAGGAAAAATGCATTCAAATCACAAAGAAATTACAGAAATACAATAAAATTAACTAAATTAAAAATTATCAATCCAACTGGTTTTCTAAACTAATAAAATCACAAACAAAAGAGAAGAGTGCAAAGAAAAAATCCTTTTAGTCATATGCGCAGCTAAACAAAACTGTTTTTAGCTTAGATTTGAACATTGTCAGAGTAGAAGCCTGTCTCACATCTTCAGGAAGAATGTTCCAGATTTTAGCTGCATAAAACTGAAACGCAGATTCCCCATGTTTTGTCCTGACTCTGGGCACCAGCAGGAGGCCGGTCCCTGAGGTCCTCAGAGTCCGAGATGGTTCATATGGCACTAACATATCCAAGATGTACTTTGGTGCTAGGCCATGGAGAGACTTGTACACAAGCAGAGCTGCTTTAAAGTCTATTCTCTGAGCCACAGGGAGCCAGTGCAGAGACCTGAGAACAGGACTAATGTGCTCATACTTCCTGGTTCTGGTCAGGACCCGAGCAGCAGCGTTCTGGATGTACTGCAGCTGTTTTACAGCTCGTTTGGAGAGACCAGTGAGCAGCCGTTACAGTAGTCTAATCTACTGGAGACAAACGCGTGGATAAGTCTCTCTAAATCTGGTTTTGACAGTATATTTTTGATTTTGGCAATGTTTTTTAGATGGTAAAAAGCTGCTGATGTTATTGATTTGACGTGGCTATTAAAGTTCAAGTCTGAGTCCATTATTACCCCCAGGTTTCTAATTTGGTTTGTAGGTTTTAGAGCGAGACTCTGGAGGTGACCGCTAACACTTTCTCTTTGTTTCTGTGGGCCAAAAACGATTATTTCAGTCTTGTCTGAGTTCAGCTGGAGAAAGTTTTTTTGCATCCAAAAACTGATCTGTTGGATGCAGTGACAGAGTGAATCTACTGGTCCATAGTCACCTGCCGATAGTGAAACATAGATCTGAGTGTCGTCTGCATAATTGTGATAGGACACATTTTCACTGCGTATCAACTGACCCAACGGCAGCATGTAGAGGTTGAACAGAAGGGGACCCAGGACTGACCCTTGGGGCACTCCACAGGTCAGGGTCATGTGGTCTGAGACACAGCTACCAATTTCAACAAAGTACTTCCTGTCTTCCAGATAGGACCTTAACCAGTTTAGGGCAGTGCCACTGATGCCCACCCAGTCCTCTAGTCTCTGTAAGAGGATCCCATGATCGACAGTGTCAAAAGCAGCACTCAGATCTAACAGAATTAAGACTGAGGCTTTGCCCGTGTCAGTGTTCAGGCGGATGTCATTTGTCACCTTGACAAGAGCAGTCTCAGTGCTGTGATGAGGTCTAAAACCTGACTGAAAAACATCAAATGAGTTGTTTATTAAGAGGAAATCTGTGAGCTGTTGGTAAACAACCTTTTCAAGGACTTTGCCCCAAAATGGTAGATTAGAGATGGGCCGGTAATGACTCAGTACTGCGGCATCAAGACTGCTCTTCTTTAGGAGAGGCTTTATGACCGCAGTTTTCAAAGACATTGGGAATGTTCCAGATTGAAGCGACATGTTAACTATGTGAGTGAATGGTGCTAACAAACTGTTCAGCACAGACTTGAGAAATTTGGTGGGTAACACATCAAGGCAGCATGTAGATGAACTCAGACTGGTGATGATCTCATGGACAGTTTTGTCAGTTACTGGTGCAAAGTGAGTTAGCTCTAAGTGTCTTGGTGGTTTTAGGGTAATTTTTTGCATTGTGGGATTTATAGCATTTTTAATGCCCTGAACTTTGTCATTAAAGAATAATGCAAACTCATTACACTTGGATGTGGAAATGAGTTCTAACGGCAGCTGAGCTGGAGGGTTTGTTAATCTGTTTACTGTGGCAAACAGGACACGCAAGTTGTTACTGCAGCTTCCAATTATTTCAGAAAAATATCTTTCCCTAGTTCTACATAAGATTAGGTTGTACATGTTCAGCTTTTCTTTGTAAATCTCTTTTTGAACCTGGAGCTTTGACTTGCGCCATTTCCGTTCGGCCCTGCGGCACTCCCTTTTCTGTGCCCTGACCGAATCATCATTTCTCCACGGCGCCTTCTGCTTATTTTTAACCATTTTAGCCTTTATAGGGGCGATGGTGTCCAGAACATTCAAAACACTAGATGTAACAGAGTTCAACAAATCATTTACATTAGAACATGAGACATTTTCAAAGTTTATCATTTCCATAAACAGTGCACCTGTGCCATCACTTATGTGTCTCCTCTGAACAACTGCAGGACCAACCGGAGGTTGGGGAGAAACAGACAGGTCAAAGAAGACACAGAAATGATCAGACAGAGCAACATCGATCACATTAACATTTGAAATATTTACCCCCTTTGTAATTATGAGATCTAGAGTGTGTCCTTTGCTGTGGGTGGGGCCTCTCACATGCTGAGTAAGACTGAAGGTTTCAAGGACAGCATCAAGCTCTTTAGCGTTTCTGTCACAAATATTATCAACATGCACATTGAAATCACCTGTAATGACCAAACCATCAAAGTCTGTGCATACAACTGAAAGCATCTCAGTAAAATCATCAATACAACTTTGGCAGTGCTGGGGAGGCTTGTATAAAACAATGAAGAGAATAGATGGAGACCGTTTTAGCTCCATTTTAAAGGATACATACTCAAATGATGAAAACACCCCAAAAGACAACCTGCGGGTAATTATTTCATCTCTAAAGACAGCACAGACTCCACCCCCTTTTTTGTTTTCTCGTGTTTCAGATTCAAACTTAAAGTTGGGTGGAGCAGATTCTATCAGAACTACATTTCCTGTGTTTTTGTCAAGCCATGTTTCAGTTAAAAACATAAAATCAAGATTATAAGAAGAAATAAAATTATTAATTAAGAGAGATTTGTTACATAAGGATCTGACATTTAGCACAGCAAGTTTCAGACTAGTTTCAGTGAGACTGGGCTTTATCTTTTCACAGGGAATATGAATCACATTTCTCAGATTGGGCCGACTCGCATTTTGTTTTTCCATCTCTGTGATGATGTGACTACAGAAATAGCACTAGGGGGGGCTCTTTTTACATAGGGCCCCGGGTTGGTTTGATTTTTAATGTGACAATAAGTCCCGACAACGCTGAGACCCAGTGCATCCTAGCTATGGGAGATACCAGGTGAAAGGCGAGGTTGGATGGGTGGTGGGGCTTTTGTAGCCAAGGAGAGTTTGGGACCAGGTGAGAGGCGAGGGGGGATGGGTGGTGGGGCTTTTGTTGGTGTAGTCGGCTTGTGTAGGGAAGACATAGCCCTTGCTATATTGGGCGTGAGTGGAGCCATCTTAATGCCTGATTTGATCAGACTTTCAAAATGGCTGGGAAGGCCCATGGGTGAGAGTGGAGATGAGAAGGAGAATGATGAATCTTTAGTGGGAGTAGATGTTGCAGGGGGAACCCAGGGCTGGTGTGAAGGCAGGGGCGATGACAGGGATGTTGTTGGGCTTGTCACAGATGGGTCCAAGGCCTTTGAAGATTGTTCCTTTGCTGGAGGCGGTGGAGGTGAATGCGGAGCAGCTGGAGCTGAATCCTTTGCTGGTGGTGGTGGAGCAGCTGCTGATGAATCCTTTGGTGGAGGCTGAGGTTGTGGTGCTTTTGATGTTGAAACATTGGCTCGGTCTCTGGTTGATGGAGCAGGAATTCTTCTCTCATTCCTCTCTTCTCTAACTATCTGCTCAGGACCCTGTCCAGGCCCAGTCCAATGCCTCAGAGCGTGGAGCAGGTTCTCTGTCAGCACCCTCACTCCACCTCTGCATAGGTGGGGGCCATTTCTCTTAAACAGGTCCTCTCGTTTCCAGAATGGATAGAAGTTCTCAATGTAGTGTAGTCCTCTCGGGGAACACTCTTTGGACAGCCATGTGTTCAGCTGAAGAAGCCGGCTAAACTTGTTTATCCTCCTGTCGATGTTTGGAAGAGGTCCACTTATGAATGTTTTGATTTCCATTTTATCAAGCACGTCGAATAACTTCAAGAAGTCTTTTTTCAAAACTTCAGTCTGTTCCCGCCGCATGTCCACTGCACCCACGTGCACAATCAGCTGTTTAGCTCCTCCATGCTTAGCCATAATATTTGGAAGGAGTGACGTTATCTCAGAAACAGTGGCGCTTGGAAAAGAATGTGTGTTTATCTTTTCATGCGTCACGTGACTTATCGTGCCGTCCCCAACTAAAACAATCTCCTGGCACAGATCCTCCTCGCTGTATTTTGGCCACATCATCTTTCCTTTTTTCATTTAATTCCATCTCTGAAAGTGGTAAAAATCTGTTGGTGAGCTGTATTTTAGGCGACTTCAGGTTATCTTTGTATCGTTTAGGCTTTGCTCCAAGTTTGTTCCAAGAAACAGCCTGGTCTTTCTGGTTTTTAGACAGTTTTGGAAACGACAGAGTCACTGCGGTTTAGGTTGAAAGTAGCAGTTTTTCTTGTAAAAAGTGTGGTCTTCTTACCATCGGTTGACACAGGAATGGTATCGTGAAGAACTTTTTCAGATTCCAAAACAAATATCCGTGTTTTCAGCTCATTAATTTCTTGTTGATATTTCCGACAGCGTTCACAGTCTTTCTCCCTTCTTCTCCCGGACATGTCGCTGGCGTCAGATATGTCGTTAAAACTGGAAAAATGTTCTTAAAATCCTTGGTTTACTTGAAAAAGTCTAAAGCAAAAATGTTTGGAAGACAAAAACTGATTAAAAAGCAAAATAAATAAGGAAAACAGCGATAGCAAGCGGAGCGAGCAAAAAAGCGTGTGCACTCTTCGGAAGCACAGTGCAAAATATATACTGTGAAATTCATGTGCAATCCATGTGCCGTCGTGACACATATTCATGTGCAATTACTGTCGTGATCACATGCAATGGTATTTATGTATTTATTTATTTTTATCTTTATTATTTGTTCCCCTCCATCCCTTGTTGGGTGATGGGAGGTTTTGTCTTTGGGAGTTTTTGTTTATAGGAGATCTTCTACTGAGAGTGTTTTTCAAACTTCCTATAAGTGATCTGTTCTTTTCTTCTGTATCTACCTCTGTATCTACCTGCGTTGCAACAATGAAATTTCCCCATGTGGGACAAAAAAGGAATATCTTATTTTATCTTATCATATTGTACAGCATGGCACAGCTTATTTGTTGAGCACAATTTGTACACTAGCAGCATAAATCCACTGTTTACTGATCAGAATTCAAACAGGTAGCCTAAATGTGGAAATCCTACTTTGATGATGATAATAAAAGTAATCCATAAGCTCTTGAATGGGGGCACTCCCCTGTTGCGCCACCAGAGGCCGCCAGAGCGCCTGTAATCCGAGCCCCTCTGGCTCCGGGTCCTCTGGCTGAGTTTGAGCGAGAGGAGCGCGCCGCTGCTCACACATCGCGCTCAGTACAGGCGCCAAGTGTAGCTGTCCCGTCGGCAGAGTCCCTCCGCTCCGCCCGCGATGCCCTTGGACACTGCGGCAGCGTGCGTGTGCGCTCTCACTTAACTTGCTCCGCGCCGGGTTGGACAAGGCCATTGTTTTGAACTGTTGTAGTCACTGTCTGCAGGATCGTGCACTGCGTTGAGCCGATGGAGAAAGTCCAAGGATAACCCGGGCTGCGCGGTCGTGCTTCTGCAGGAGCTGAGTCTGTCTGGCGTGTCTGGTATTCTGATGGTCTGACGGTGCATGGATACAGTATGGCGACTTTTGTGAGCAGGGTCCAGTTCTTAGATGATACTGATCCATTCAACAGCACCAATTTCCCCGAGCCGACCAGACCCCCTCTGTACACCTTCAGGGAGGACATCCCTCTGATCAATCAGGTCTCTGGAGTCCACAGGCTGCTCAAGGCTCCACAGAAGGTACGCAAACCCATCAATGTATTTGATTTAAATGTCATTTATTTATTTATTTTTGCCTCTCAAGTTGTCCACTGGTCTGCATTCAAGTTGAAGTTGCTGATGTGGCTAATACAAATTGTACTTGACTCTAATAATAACAGTAGACATAATTAGAAATGAGATAATGTGTGGTGGTAATAATAATGATAATGGATGTCAGTTTCTATATGAGCTCTCGTGTCTATGCAAATGTCAAAGTTAATGTGAAACATTTGGAAGATGAGTTTTCACTTTAAATGTTTTGAACTGTGTGATGCAAAGTTTTGTCCTAATCCATTGTTGTTTTTGTTGTTACCATTTATCACTGTCACTTGAGCTCTTTCTTCACTGCATCTCATCTGTGGTGCAGTGTCCTGAGTTTAGTTA
Organism: Eucyclogobius newberryi; assembly: GCF_026437365.1. Lineage (NCBI taxonomy): Eukaryota > Metazoa > Chordata > Actinopteri > Gobiiformes > Gobiidae > Eucyclogobius > Eucyclogobius newberryi. The sequence continues at coordinate 26,946,224 of NW_027315945.1, read as the reverse complement.
GCTGGATAAGTCACGGCAGCCTCAGGATGTTGTGGATCACCACAAGCCTGGCTTCTATTCTGGTGGCCACTCAGACAGAGCAGCAGGGCGGGATGGTAGCACTTACTACTGTTTGGGGAAGAAATGGGTGGAATTAAAAACACAAACACATCCAGGTTCAGGCCAGAGCAAGTTTAGCAGTGAATCTCCAGCACCTTTTCCATTAGCTTTTCACAACAATAGCTGCACTTGATCACCTGCATGTAGTTTGGACTGACAAATTAAAATTCTGAGCAGCTGTGACTTTAGTGCGACCCTCTAAATGCCACAAAAAACAAACCCGGTGTCTCAGGGCTGTCTCAGTGGATGCCCAGGTTGGCCCAGTATAAATAGCTCACTGCTAACACATGGTGCAGAGGGAGTCCAAACAGCTTACGCATGCTCTGGTCTGTCGCTGTCAGTTCCACTGTGGAGGAGGCTGGGGTTCACTGTCCTGGGATGTTAGTTTTATTGTTACGTCAATATTTCTGTACATTTGACCTCTCAGACACTGATTACCTGAATGTTTCACTTGTTGGAATTGTAGAATTGTAGAATAACACGTTAGTAAGTATCAACAAGCATTACTAAGTATTACTGTTTGGACCCTATAAACAAAGAAAAAATCATGGTGTTTCTCTTCTATTGTTTATACTGCTATTTGTGTTATAACGCATGCACCATTTATCAACGGGATACTGGTATTCAATATTTATATACTTTATTTCATACATTTCAGTTTGACATTCACATTTAGATGAATAAACTTGGCCTGTGTCTGCAGCTTTTGGCTTAGTGGCCTTGAGGCTTCTGCAATGTAAATTCAAGGATGGGAGAAAGTTCTGGGAGTGGACTCTCTTTAACCATCTTTGTTTGCTGTGTTTTCTTGTATTTCTCTCCATCAGGAATTACAGAGTCCCATAATGAGAAGTTATGCTAAACGCCGTAAAGTACAGGTTCCTTCTTGGTGCCTTTTGGGACTCCTTTAAATTCTTTTGCACATTGTTATGCAGAGCTGAGGTTTTGCTGGTCAGTGCATCTGAGTGTCTCAGCAGAGGGCCATAAGTTACATCCCACTGCATTCAGGGATAAGCTTATGCCTCTGGGTTCATTGTATTAAAGTTAAACCTGATTAATGCTGTTCAGGAGTGTTTTTAATAGATAAATAATGTACACAGAAAAGGAGCAAAATTATTAGTTATTTGGCACTGCTTTTTTCTGCTTTTAAATTGAGACAGTACTGACGACATCCTTTTTTGGCTTGACACGTCATAGAGACATGGACCAAAGACAAGCAGAGAGCTTGGAGTAGAGCCACTGCTCCTCTACATGTACAGTGTGATTAAAAGTGCAAATTCAGTCCTAAACAGACCAAAGAATCACAATTCCAGACCAATTCTGCTATTGGTGACATTTTCTTGTCATCAGATTATTGATGTATTTTGAGTTGAAAATCAATTGGAAATGGTGTGCTGTTTATTTTTAGTCTGATCTCTGACTACCACCCGGTCAGTGCACCACGGGATGAAGGGAGAGGCCAGACCTCGGTGTGAGAGACTTGTGGTCTGGTCTCTGGACTTGGCCTTCACAAAGACATGTTGGGTTCATGGCCTGAGCAGAGCTGCTTCTCCTGATAATCTGTTTCCTGGATTTAAGGACTTTTATTTGTATCACTAAAGCTGGATTTGCACTGTCAGTGTAATTAGGAGTGCAGGCTGATTACTCTGTCAGTGTTTTGATAAGTTAATTGAGTGTCTGCGTATATCGTGCGTTTCAACTCCTTAACGCTTTAACGCTTTAACCGATTTCAACAGGTTACACCTCATTACGATCGCTTTCACAGTATTACGTGTGCTATTACTTTTGACAGTTGTTCAGCCATTGCATATTATCTAGTTGTCTTTTGACATTGGAGAAACTGGGATGGAGAAACCTTTGTTATTCTACTATATAAAATAACTCACAAGTAACTTAATACATGGCATGCTATAATGTATCAGTTGTAACGGAAAGTACATAAAGTGGGCAGAATGACAACAAAACACAGCTTTTCCACATACATTTAACATTCTTTAAGTTCAACCAATCACATGACCACAAAACAGTCCTCCATTTCCCATCTAACATTGATGTATGTTATTGTAGTCGTGTATGTTAATTAGGTTATATTGCTTTAATAGAGCTATGTTTTAACATTTATCCTCTGTATTTTTAGCCCGACGACTGTGCCCTGCAGTTGTCCCATAATGGAAGCTACCTTGATTTGGAGTCGACCCTGGCAGAGCAGCGAGATGAACTGGAAGGGTTTCAGGAAGACGGAGGGTAAGGAAATAACCTATGCAATGAAAACATGATGACAGTGCTGCCCGGTGGTCCAGTGTCCTGAGTTTGAATCTCTGACAATTTGCTGCCCGTCCTCCCTTCTCTCTCCACCCCATTTCACGCTACACTGTCTAGTAAAGCTAACGGGCCCAAAAAATATGATAATACATGGATTACTATCATTCAAAACACACTGACAAATGTTGGTATGTCGGCATGATGGTTATTAACCCAATCAATTCAAAAAGCCTGCTATGTTTGTCGGCCCTATGAAAGGAATGGTGCTCCACATTCTCACCACTTGTTGCATTTCCATGGCTCGTGCTCACTGGTGACCCTTGAAATACCCGACCCTGAAGCAACAGTGAAGTCATGCGGCCACTTATGAGCTGTAGACATATCTCGTAAGTAATCACTCTCCTCTCACTGCCGTGTCCTCATCAGATGCAGCCCGAGCAGAGCCGTCGCGTCAGACGTGGGTAAATTGCTTATAGTATGATTTAGACCTCACATAAGTGGATCTGGACCGAGAAAAGAAAGCCTTAAAATGTTTTACTCTCATACACATGTGCTCGCCAATTGTTTTATCAACCCCACATGTTTTTCGCATGTACAGTGATCTCACATATCACAATTTTTATTTTGAATTCTCCTTCCCCGAAGCTGGCATGAGCGCGTCTTGTTGGCTGTACCACAAACACGAAAAGCTTTATTTGTCCAACTTGGAGTTCATACGTTGTTCTCTGGTATGATGTTTGTATTGGACAGTGGAGATGTGTCCTTAGTTCTCTCCATGTGAAATTGTGAGGTGCTTATTGAGGTTAGAGTCCACTTCTTCTCTGGTCGGGCCGTGCGGGCTGCCAGCTGGCACAGGCAGGTATGGATGTGTGTCATTAAACCCATACAGGCCGTTCTACCGAGGCCGGGGCGAAGGTGGTTAGCCAATTATTCTGTAGAACTAGGGCAGTTGTGTTTGGTGGATTCTGGCGCTGGTGTGCTCGAGATTAGACCCCCTCGGGCTCCGTACTATTGATGTGATGATTATGGAGCTAATAAAATGGAAAGTTGTTATTTTAAAACAACTTAATAAGTAACTTTTGGGTGCACTTTTTATCAAAATATAACATTACCAGTACCGGTAATCTTTTAGCTGTAGTAGTCATGCTGTTTATATTCAGATTTAAATATGCTTTTACTAATGGAATTACTGGCTAAGATTGATGAAGCTATTGTAAGCCGTTGTAATATACATACTGAGAATATCGAGCCTTTTCCTTAGTTTAGAGTACATATTAGTATTGTGACAACACTCAGAGTTTGCAGTGGCTGACCAATAGTGGGTGGAAAAAGTGCCTGTGTTTGAGCACAAATAGAAAAACACTGAGTCAAGATGTTCTTCTCGCTGGGCTGAAGTTGAAGGATGAAGGCGGCGCTCGCGAAAAGTACTTGCGCGGTGATCTTAATACCTGGCGGTATCTTTTGGGCATGCTAAAACCCCTCTGCGAGAACACTGAGATATAACAATCAAGAGAATAGCATATCGTCCCAGGGATGAGCTCCATTCCTGGGGAATCCTAAAATGAGGAGAACAAACAAATGAAATTAAAGGAGTGGCATCTCTCACAGAAATGTTGTAATATTATGATCTAGACAAGTAGTAATGTAACTCAATCCACGAGCAAGTTTCACGTGTGCTTTTAATCTTGATTACTCAATTATGCAATTTTGGAAACAATTCGAGCAATAATCATACGTTTAGTTGAAATTCAATTAATTGCACAGCCCTCATACACATTATGTAACAATTCTGAAGTAAAATAAATGATCAGTTCAATCTATGCTCAATAAAGTAAACCTAGATGTAAAGCTATTCTTTTAACGTGGTATTTATGTCACAGTAACATTATCACCAGAATGCTGATCAAATGACAGTTAAAGGTATTTCTCGTCGTGTGTGAATAAGTCGTTAAATCCTCTCAGAATGATTGTAACTCTAAAGTTTGATATTGTGTATATATATATATATATATATATATATATATATATATATATATATATATATATATATATATATATATATATAATACATGCATTTAGGGCTGTGCGAAATCATGATCTTATTCCTGTCCTCAGCTCTGCTCGTAGTTTACTTCAAAAGAAGCAGATGAGAGCAGACATTAGACAAATGAATCCTCTGTAATGTTGTGTGTTTGACACTTCCCTCCAGTTATTTGTTCTAATTAATTTGTCCAAGATGAGTGAGTATGAGTTTGAATGGAAATTGTGAAAAAGAAAAAAGACAAGGCCCATTGAGAAATCATATTATGATTTCTCAATGGGCCTTGTCTTTTTTCTTTTTTAAACAGGGGAAAACCAAATGAGAGAACCTCTCATTTTCATTGGTGGCCTGTCAAATAAACATAGAAACAACAAAACAAAGAAACACATGATAAAAATGCAAATAAAACAAAAAGCAGTATAAATACAGTTGATGAAACGTTTGCATAAAATATAATTGCACCTAAACTTTCAAAAAGCCCATTCCGAGTTTGAATTCACGTGTCAGCTTTACATTTGACCTCAAATCAACTTTTTAAAAAGCAATACAATATGTTTTCTCAGACTGGACTGAAAGTTTATTGTGTACAGTTGTTACAGCAATTTAGTTCAGTTCAAAAGTTGGGTTAGGGTTAGTTCAAAAGTTATTTAATTGTTATATTTTTTCTTGATGCAAGTAGAGAATATTGCCTAGAATTATTGCATTAGCAGTATAAAATGCTGTGCTCAATAATATTGTTTATTAAGATATTTTCAGAGGCAACGAATCATGACAGACGACGCTCTCTTTTATGGACCTGGATAGTACATGTTGTGGAAATGTTGTTTTTTGCACAATGTGGGTGCTTGAATATTAAACCCTGATACTAGTAGTAACACATTACACAAATGTATTTATTTTGCTCATTTAATGTTTTTTTCAAATGTTTTTTTTAATCCAACAGGAAAGCAGAATAATGCCCTCATGACTAAAATCAATTGGAAATAAAGGAGGTTGGTTTGAGGAACAAGGTGGATCTACTGACCCTTAAAATCAAACAAAACAAAAACAGGAAAATACAAATTTCAAGTGATCATTTGAATGTTAAAACATAGATTTTTTTAAATGTTTGCCATTTATTCATAAATTCATAAAACAGGAATAAATAAACAAATTCAAAACTGGTCCATAACTCAGTTGTGTTAGAGCGCTGCGCTACATAATAACATTATAAACCTCTGAATAAATCTCAGCTGTTTGCCCAAAGGTTACTTTTTATATTTAAGGTGTAGCAGAACCATCAGTCCAAACTACATTTATTTGAATTTAGCTCCTCCCTTAAGGATGCTTAATAACGGTTCTTAATACCAATGGTAAATAAACTTAAGTGTTGCTTAGACACCGTCCATTTTGTTTACCATTGATTTACCGCTCATAAGATTTCCAAAGGATGTGAGGTCCAAACACATCATTCTTTGATGTTTGGCTCTTTTTACACAACTGTCCACAGCAGTCATACCTCCATCACATTTCTTGAACCGTGTTATTCAAGCGGTGGTCTCCTGGGTTTTCCTGTAATCTTAGCCCTGATCCACAGGAAAACATATTATGAGCGGTCTGCGTTCCTGCCCTCTCCTGATCACTGGCCATGGGCTGCGCTTGTAATTGATATTAATGACAGATTACATTCCTGAGGTGCCTGTGTCATACCTGGTGTCTGTACAATCAGATTATGGTGTAATCCACTGACAGACCGTCACAGAGCCAGAAGAGATCCATGTCATAAGAGCTCAAGGGCCGTAATCACTTCCACACCACATTAGCAGGCTGAAGGTCTGTCCAGGTTTACGTTCTAGTCAAATGCTGCTCAAACATTCATTTTGGACAGCTAAAAAGCGCTGTACAGATTTTTTACCGTCTTAAAAACAGAACTAGTTCATTTTTGACTGTTTGCCAACTTCCTCACCTCCTTAACGCCTTCCCAGCACACTAATTATTCACCGTGATGACAACTTTCAGCACCGTCACAGCTCTGCAAACAACTAGGATCCACAGAGCAGCGCGCAAGACTCACTTCCTGGTTCTTTATAATTGGATACAGACAACGCACAGCCATTTCATCTCTAAGAATCATTTTTACTTGCTTTATTACACAAAATAAGTCGTGTACAGTCCCTTTAAGTTGATGTTTTTTAATGTACTAACAGGTAGTCACAGATTTTAAGGACTGTAGACAAGTATCGATACAATTAAATTAATTTACACAAAATCTCCACCAACGCACTAATCCTATTGCACTAATAATAGGCAAACAATGCCGAAATGACTGCCTCTCAATCATACATGTATTCATTGGACATTCATTGTTCAGAAGTAAATGTTTTCGCCAATTTTAACCACAAGAAGCTGTTATTTTGATCAAAAAGTAAAGTTTGTTGCTCACCGATGCGGGCGTGGACTCTGACTGACCGCTGGGTCCGGAGAATAACGCTGTGCTTCTTTCCTCTCCTGAAAAATAAACAAACTTCAGTCGAAAATGTGATACTTGGTGGCAAGAATATCGAGAATCACAGAGAATCACTCAAGAAGATCTCTTAGCTTCAGTTTGCGAAGACTTATCTTTGACTCAAAAACAGACACACAGATCTTATGAATTCAAAAACCGTTTATTGCGCAGTGTCACTTTTCACACACACAATTTGGCACCATTTACAGAGCAGCGAGTGTTAGCCAGATGAGAATTCTTTACCAAAAGTTGGATTTGCAGGAAGAAAACATTATACATCTACAGTATATACGTGTGTGAAGTTGCACCTTTTGCTTGGGTATTGCTTTCGCTTTGGCATTGATTGACATATCATTAGTGGAATCCTCAAGGACACACATCCCCGGCTTGTCTTTAGAAGATCACATGTTATTGACTGCCTAATTGAGTCCGCATGTGAAACGTCCAGCTGGCACTACAGAAGACACTTTTTTTTTCAAATTCCTCTGCTTTGGTACAATGTGAAAAACACGCAGGAAAGCCAGCAGCCGTCGCGTCAAAGATGCTCTTCATTCTTTATTGAGTGTTCTTGATGTTCTCTGACAACCAGTTAGAAGTATATTAAAGCGCCTTCACTGCAGACCACAGGTATTTGGGGCTGATCTATTCGTGCCCTGGACAGTTTTGCAGGATTTTTCATCTTTCTGACCCACTTGGACATTGTAGCAGAGACACCAGACTTTCATTTTGGGGGGTGGAAAAAACGGAAAATGCATTTGAAAAGAACCAGAGGAGTTGTCAAACATCACAGGGCTTAAGGTTTTGCGAGGAGAAACACGCTGTATCTGTGTGTGCCCAGCAGTTTACGTGTATTATTAACAGAATTGAATAGCTGAGTTTAATTGGTTACCGGTTGTCTTAGTGCTGCTGGTAAATGGTTAATGAATGAGCCCTGCCGAGGGAAATAAAACGTGTCCGTAAATTGTGTGCCTAATTTTTCCATCTTCTTTCTCGTGCCCGTTGATGCTGGAAAGAGGTGTTCACCAAGAAAAATGCTGATTCAATGGCTCTTGGTGGGGCCTTCTTGTCTGCTATTAATTGCTCTGTAAGCTGTAGTTAGGCTTTAGTTTATTTGCGTTCACGTTCTGTGGTCCCTCATTTGTGTAGTTTTATACACAGGATCAGGATGGCAGTCTCAGACAAAGCCAGAGAGTGCAGCGCTGGCAGACGTCCACGGATACAGTCGATGTTGCTTTAGGATTTACTGTATGAGGAATGCAGTGCACTTGAGGGACATTATGAGAACAAAAATCGATTGTTTTCATCATATACTTCGATGCTCACTGTCTTTTCATAGAGATTGGCATTATTGTTTTTGAGTCTTTCCCTGGAAAAGCTGCTGATCTATATTTTGGCTCGGTGCAGGCCACGCCCTATTTAAGGTGCTCATCCTCCATTTGCCTGTCGCACTTGAACTTAAACAACGTCAACGTCATCACTGCCACAAGCAAATGTCACATGAAAAGTTATGCAAAGATCTTCAACTACAGAAGGTTTTACTCTACTCAAGAAAGCGGCATCTACAGGTGAAATGTACAGTTCAAATAAATGTGAAAAAAGATTTTAAGTAACTTGGAGGTCTGTCACCTTGTCTCCATAGAGGTTTTTTTTTATTCTGGTGTTCCACAGTATGTTAAATGTATCTATCTCCATGGCCACAAGCAGGTGACACAACCATGTTACTGGTCAGATCCAGAAGAAGTACTCAGTTTTGTACAGATACAGGAGCAAAATAGTCTTAAGTAAAAGTAAAAATTCCCCATAAAATAATCGACTAAGTTAAAGTAACAATCTACTTAAAAGTAAATGCATGTTGCGCATTTTTTTAAACTTTGTTAAGAGTCGAATATAGTGATCTTGATGAAGATTTGTTCTGATTTTCAGCAGCGACTAAATCAATAACTTTCAATCAATCAATCAATAACAATTTTATTTATATTTTTTTGTTTGCTCAAAACTGAAGTCAAAACCTTCAGATAAGATGTCATCATAGATGTGCTTTATAATATTTAGGGGTAGAAAGTGCAGATCTTACACTCAAATATCATGAAGTAAAAGTAATAAGTAGCCACTGTAAAAGTAAAGTACATTTACTTGTGTACTTTTACTTTCAACCACTGGTCAGATCTGTGTAGAGGCGACCTCACTAGCAGTAAGAATACGTGTTTTTCAATGTATTTATTATCAATATAAACCACCTGCAATTGAATAAATGCAAGATAGTTAAATGTAATGCCAATATGCTGTATATGGAATTAAAGAACAGGCAAAGCAGGTGACAGACCCTCCATCACAAACGTTACACGGTGAATAAAGTCATATAATGAGCTTGTTCAGGGCACTCTGACCCATCCACAGTCATTAGTGCAGTCGTGATGTAACCCGTGTCCTTGGCCATGTTGGCATGTGAAGACTCAGGTCTGGATTAATCACAGGGAGAATGTTGTTGCAATGGAGAAATAACAGGAATTTTGGAAAATATCTTCGGTTACACGTCTCATTTCGACATATAATAACGACACCGACATATAATACCCATGTCGGTGCCACCTCAGCTTGTTGGTTCATTTGATTTGAACAGTGGGCATATCACATTTCCCTGTCACGTAATCTGCTGCATGCTGAACTGTGATATGAGAATAGTGCGACGTTGATGCTATGCTAATGTTCTGCTACTGATGGTTCGAGCTGTCTTATCTGAGCGGTACAAAGTAAGAGAGCCTTCTGTTGGGCCTGATCCAGCCCGACACATACAGCTTTTGTAAGAAGGGAATAAAAGCCTATTTGTCAGTGAGTCCAATTAAAAGTGTTACACAACTCAATCTGCTGAGCTGTCAAGAGCTAAGTGTGCCAGCCTTTGTAACAGGACAGTAGTAGTAGCGAGATTAAAGATGTTTATGATATGGTATGCAAATGTTGTATATAGAGTAGATCAATAAATGCTATAAAAAGAGCTGATTAAAAATGAAAATGAAAAAAGTTATGTACCAAACTTTCAAACAAGAGTATAAGGTTATATTTCTGCTCTTTTGTGATTCATTTTTACATACAGTTCACATTTGTCTGATAATTAAACATGTTTAAAAACATGTTTTGACACGTCTCTGTGGGATTAACATTCATCATGTTTGCCTCCTGTGTCACCCACTTGTCTCCTTTAAGATAGCTTTAATGCCACACTGCGGGACATAACATTGGCGTGGAGGCAAAAAGGTGGCGTATCCTCCACCAGAAAAGTGGTGCCATTTCCATTATAGACTATAACAGCGTTGTCACTGTTGTCACTGTTGTTTTGCGTTTTGTAGACGTCTTTGTGAACTGTTGACCGGAGGTCACATGGTCTCGGCGGAGCTGACCTGTGAGCCACTCCCACCCTTCATAGACTCAAGGCTTTGTACTTCCTTATTGTTAGATCTGTCCTTGAGTCCATCAGTCAATTAATCTGCCCATTGTGTCTTAGTTGATCCAGATTTTGATGAGTCAATAAGGATTTTATTAGAGCTGGGTTTCGATTCAAATTTCAAGAATCGATTCGATTCCGATTTTTACGTTTCAAAAACGTTTTTTCCGATTTCTCAGATTCCATCCGATTCGCTCCGATTTTGATCTGATTTCCGATTCGATCCGATTTCGATTCGATCCGGGGGTTAATGTTATTAAAAATGAAAAATTTATTTGAACGTTTCCTTCACTTCATGACTGTGTAGAGAAGCAACATATTAATCCATCCATCCATCCATCTTCTGCCGCTTTATCCGGGGCCGGGTCGCGGGGGCAGCAGTCTGAGCAGGGACTCCCAGACTTCCTTCTCCCCAGACACTTCCTCTAACTCCTCCGGGGGGATCCCGAGGCGTTCCCAGGCCAGCCGAGAGACATAGTCTCTCCAGCGTGTCCTGGGTCTTCCCCGGGGCCTCTTCCCGGTGGGACATGCCTGAAACACCTCCCGAGGGAGGCGCCCAGGAGGCATCCGGAACAGATGCCCGAGCCACCTCAGCTGGCTCCTCTCGACGTGGAGGAGCAGCGGCTCTACTCCGAGCTCCCCCCGTGTGGCCGAGCTCCTCACCTTATCTCTAAGGGAGCGCCCAGCCACCCGGCGGAGGAAACTCATTTCGACCGCTTGTATCCGCGATCTTGTTCTTTCGGTCACTACCCAAAGCTCATGACCATAGGTGAGGGTAGGAACGTAGACCGACCGGTAAATAGAGAGCTTTGCCTTTCGGCTCAGCTCCCTCTTTACCACAACGGTCCGATGCAGCGACTGCATCACTGCAGCCGCTGCACCGATCCGCCTGTCGATCTCACGCTCCATCCTTCCCTCACTCGTGAACAAGACCCCGAGATACTTGAACTCCTCCACTTGGGGCAAGGACACCCCACCCACCTGGAGAGGGCAAGCCACCTTTTTCCGGTCGAGAACCATGGCCTCGGATTTGGAGGTGCTGATTCTCATCCCAGCCGCTTCACACTCGGCTGCAAACCGTCCCAGTGCATGTTGCAGGTCCGGGTTTGATGGAGCCATCAGGACAACATCGTCTGCAAACAGCAGAGATGAGATCCTGTGGTCCCCAAACCGGACACCCTCCGACCCCTGACTGCGCCTAGAAATTCTGTCCATAAAAATTATGAACAGAACCGGTGACACAGGGCAGCCCTGGCGGAGTCCAACATGCACTGGGAACAGGTCTGACTTACTGCCGGCAATGCGAACACAGCTCCTGCTCCGGTCATACAGGGACCGGACAGCCCTGAGCAAAGGGCCCCGGACCCCGTACTCCCGGAGCACCCCCCAAAGGACACCCCGAGGGACACGGTCAAAAGCCTTCTCCAGATCCACAAAGCACATGTGGACTGGTTGGGCAAACTCCCATGAACCCTCGAGCACCCGATGGAGGGTATAGAGCTGGTCCAGTGTTCCACGACCGGGACGAAAACCACTCTGCTCCTCCTGAATCCGAGGTTCGACTATCGGTCGGATTCTCCTCTCCAGTACCTTGGAATAGACCTTACCCGGGAGGCTGAGGAGTGTGATCCCTCTGTAGTTGGAACACACCCTCCGGTCCCCCTTCTTGAACAGAGGGACCACCACCCCGGTCTGCCAGTCCAGAGGCACGGTCCCCGAACGCCACGCGATGTTGCAGAGACGTGTCAACCAAGACAGTCCTACAACGTCCAGATACTTTAGGTACTCAGGGCGGATCTCATCCACCCCCGGAGCCCTGCCACCGAGGAGTTTGCGGACAACCTCAGTGACTTCAGCTTGGGTGATGGATGAGCCAGCCTCCGAGTCCCCGGTCTCTACTTCCTCTTCAGAAGACGTGACTGAGGGATTAAGGAGATCCTCAAAGTATTCCTTCCACCGTCCGACGACATCCCCAGTCGAGGTCAGCAGGCCTCCACCCGCACCGTAAACGGTGTTTGTGAGACACTGCTTCCCCTTTCTGAGGCGCCGGACGGTTTGCCAGAATTTCTTTGGTGCCGACCGATAGTCCTCCTCCATGGCCTCCCCGAACTCCTCCCAGGCCCGGGTTTTTGCCTCTGCGACAGCGCGAGCCGCGGCTCGCTTGGCCTGCCGATACCCGTCGATGACCTCCGGAGACCTACAAGCCAGAGTGGCCTGATAGGCCTCCTTCTTTAGTCTGACGGCATCCCTTACTTCCGGTGTCCACCACCGGGTTCGGGGGTTGCCGCCACGACAGGCACCGGAGACCTTGCGACCACAGCTCCGAGCAGCCGCATCAACAATGGAGGCGGAGAACATGGTCCACTCGGACTCAATGTCCCCAGCCTCCCCCGGGACATGGGAGAAGCTCTCCCGGAGGTGCGAGTTGAATACCCTACTGACAGAGGGCTCCACTAGACGTTCCCAACAGACCCTCACAATGCGCTTGGGTCTGCCAAGTCTGTCCGGCTTCCTCCTCCGCCAGCGGATCCAACTCACCACCAGGTGGTGATCGGTTGACAACTCTGCCCCTCTCTTCACCCGAGTGTCCAAGACACGCGGCCGGAGGTCTGATGACACGACAACTAAGTCGATCATTGACCTCCGGCCTAGGGTGTCCTGGTGCCACGTGCACTGATGGACACCCTTGTGCTTGAACATGGTGTTCGTTATGGACAATCCGTGGCTAGCACAGAAGTCCAATAACTGAACACCGCTCGGGTTCAGATCGGGGAAGCCGTTCTTCCCGATCACCCCTCTCCAGGTGTCACTGTCATTGCCCACGTGGGCGTTGAAAGTCCCCCAGTAGAACAACGGAGTCCCCGGTCGGTGCACTGTCCAGTACCCCTCCCAAGGACTCCAAGAAGGCCGGGTACTCTGCACTGCTGTTCGGCCCGTAGGCCGCCACAACAGTGAGAGACCTGTCCCCCACCCGAAGGCGGAGGGACGCGACCCTCTCGTATGCAACATATTAAAACTAGTATTATATCAATATTAAACAGCAAATCTTACAAGTATTGGTAGTTACTGATGGAAGACTGATGAAAAGGTTAAGGGTCAATCTACCTTCAAGAAAGATCATCCAGGAGTCCTGAATTATCTTTCTTGAAGGTAGATTAAAGTTCACTGAGGGAAATGTAGAAAATAATTTTAATAAAAAAAAAAAAATATATATATATATATATATATATATATATATATATATATATATATATATATATTAAAAAATATATATATATTAAAAAAAAAAATAGATCTTTGGACGTACGAATCAATAATCGGTCATTAATATGTGAATCGATTAAAAATCGGAAAATCGATTTTTTCAACCCAGCTCTAGATTTTATTGGGATTTTAAGGACTTATATGTATAGAAGGAGGAGGAAAGAGCGAGAGTTTGGAGTGCAATCGTATTTATCTGTATGCAGAGTCATTATTGTTTGGGTCAGATGCATGGTCAGAGATACAAGCCACCCTTTAGTCCCTTTAGTCCCTTTAGTCCCTTTAGTCCCTTTAGTCCCTTTAGTCCCTTTAGTCCCTTTAGTCCCTTTAGTCCCTTTAGTGTTACTAATCATAGCACTGGCCAATGATTAAATATATGATCCAAGAGGGGAACCAACCACAACTTGCCTTGAACTGCTGATAAAAAGTTTTAAATATATATATTATTATGCCAATTTACCCACAACTCTACGGTTACGGTTCATAGTATGTATTGTCTGTATTAGAGATGAACATAAAGGACAACATTTCTAAATCTCTGCATTCACAAAGTAGTATATCTATGCTATTTTATCTGTATTTTATTTGATTTTCTTCCCTTTGTACAGTGTAATTACGTACTGTCCTTTAACCTCCTTTTATGTGAAGCACTTTCAACAGAATTTGTTTTAAATGTGCTAAAAAAATGAACTTGAATTGAATAACCTCACTTTGAAAAGCATCACCGTTTACCTGAAGTCTGTTTCTTTTTCAGGAGAGGAAAGAAGCACAGCATTATCCTCCGGACCCAGCTGTCAGTCAGAGTCCACGCCTGCATCGGTGAGCGACAAAATGACCCGCACTCACCCAAACACAGCAATGTTTGATACAGGCATTCTATTTCAACGCAAATCAGTTACACAGTGGCACGTAAATCTCTGTTTGTGAGGTCAACCAGCCTTTGATCCGCCGTCTGAAACAAGAGCGGAGGCAGTAAGCAGATGCCTTGAACACGTTTCTTTATGTTTCGGAGTTACTGTGTTCTGTTACTTGGTTTTATTGGGCCTCCCGGTGTCTCTGAGTAATGTGAGGGAACCAGTGCAAAGAGCTGAGTGAAACCATATGCAGCGCGCTCCCGGGCCACATGTGCTGACACACACGACACACAGTCAATACCAGTCCAGCTTTAATAACGTTAGGCCCGAAATGGCTTATCCGTCACTAACAGACGTGTCAGTTTCCTCTCTGTTTACTTTGGATGTCTGATTGATAAACAAAGTGCACGGAACGCCACAGTTAGAGGCAAAATCGACAGTAATTTCATTTTGGTTTTATGCGCTGCATGATCTCGCAGAACATGAGGGAAACTGTGCCCCCGCAAGTGCAAAAATAACTCAGCGTCTGGAAAAGCTATTAGCTCTAAACTCTCTGATTTCTTTGTTTTCTCTTTTTTTTCTTTTATAATCGTTATTCGCCAATACGAGTACCACAAATTCAGACTGAACTTTCTACAAGCGTTTTGTGTTTGTGTTTAACGTGCAGAAACATTACTACATCAGCAAAGTAGTCTTTATGACGCTGTCTTGGGCCAATTTGAATAGATATTGTCCACCAGTGTTGTAGTCGAGCTAGAAATAGTTTGATGGGTGGGCTATATTGGTAAAAATGTATATATTCTGTATGATCTTGATAATCTTTTTGACAAAGAATCAGGAATGTGCTATAATGTGGCTGTAAAGTGGTTGAGGTTCATGTCAGCACAAATTGTCAAATCGATGCTAAAATGAACCACCAAAGTGAAGACGTATTATTTTATACCTTTATTTGGAAGATTACACGAGACGTTTCTGTCTGTTTTGAGGTCATTCCTATAGTTTGGATTTAAGAAAATATACTCAATATTCTAATTTGCATATTTCCTGACCAACAATTGCAATATTATTACTACCTCTTCGTATTGGGCGACAAGACACTAAAAATCAAATTGTGATTCAGAACTTCTCTTGTATTGTAGCGTGAAGTTTGAACTTTCAGACTTGGGCTGCATTATTTGGGGAAAATCTAATTGTGATTTGTCTGACTATTATTTTAATAATAATAATACGATCTTGTTCAAAGTTCACATTTTAATCATATCCAGGAGAATTGACAAAAATACTGAAATAGGTGTTTGAACTGACACAACACAAGACATTAAAAACTGCATCAGAACACGTTTGTACAGATCTTAACTAGAGGGTTAGCAATCTTTAAGCAGAATAAGACTAATTATAACGGGAAATATTGTACTTCAAAAACTGCAGCCGTTGCGATTTGCCAATTGCCTCCATTCACATTGTGCTTTCAATTCAATTGCAATGAACCTTTCTGCCCTCATTCAGACACAGCACATGCTTTTACTAAAGAACTGCCATCTACGTTCTTAGAAAATCATCCCGTGTATTTTGCCATGTATTGTAGCCGTGTCGGAGTAAATGACAGACGCTCTCACTGATGTCTGACCCTGCCGCTGAACTCGCAGTGAGGACTCCCACAGTCAGTGCCCCTGCTGTTACCTGGGCCTGCTTAGTGAATCCTGGGCAGAGGCAGACAGACTGTGGCCCGGGCCTAAGTGGATGATGACCCTTTAAGTTGACGGCCACCTGTTGCGACTTCCCGAGTGTCTCCGTGATTTATTTAGTCTGGGCAATGTCCTCTCTGCAACAACATTACACAGCAACTTGTTCCAACATTTGAGCCTAATTGTATCTGAGTGAATGGTCTTGGCAGGTTCCTTTTATTAGAAAAGGTTGTGTTTTAATCTTGCAATGATAAAAAGTGTGTCTGTGGTGCGTCTGAATAAATGGACTTCAGAAAAACAGCAGCGTCCTTAAAGTGAACCCCTGGATTGTCAGTGCTTTTTGATCCATTACTTTCACATTTGTTTCGCCTTAATACGTTTGTCATTTGTACGTTTGTGTTGCAATGTTTGACTGTAGCGTTTGTAGAAATGCAGGTAAGGCGGACGCACAATTCTGAACACAACACAATCGTATATTTTGTCATTGTGGACCTTTATAGGAGCCTTTGCGTTGTGTGTCTCGGCTCGTGTGTCTGTGTCAGGCTCAACCAAAGCTCAAACCTTAGCCATGCTTTTATAATCATAGTCATTAGCGTTCACAAACACAAGGATCTTTACATGCGATGGCGTCAGATGTGTGCGCTGAGTCTGCAGTGAAAGCTCTGCCACAGGCCTGATTTATGGAGCTGTTTTGTATCACTCCACGCACACACGCCTTCACACTCCCACACAGTTTTTAAAGATTGAGTTCAAAAGCTGAACCTAAACTCAGCCGAACTGTAAGGCTGACAACTGAAGTGGTTACACCGCTGACTGAAATGTAATCTGTATAATGCTGAATGACAATTACAACAAGAATATTAACTGTGTAAAAGTGCTGTACTTTTTCAATATCTTATCTTAACTCACTCAAAACTCTGTCTCTCTTCTTGGCATAATATTTGAAGATCCAAGGAAGGGCTGCAACCAACCTAAGATTATTTCCGTAGTTAATTAGTCAATGATTTTTTTTTTTGATTAGTTGACTAGTCAAATTATTATTTCTATTTTAAGATTTATTTTTCTAAGATTTTGCCCCGTAGGCTTCATTAGACAGGAAAGACAGCGTGAAATGGGGGATAAGAGAGAAGCGAGGACATGCAGTAAATTGTCGGGAATTGTTTTTTTTTCTCTTTTTGACTTTATTTAATAAGGCTACTGTCTTTGTTATGACATTTATCTTTGTGTGTAAGTGTCTGTATAGTCCAGATTATGACTACAATTATTTTTTATGGTTGACTTGTCACGATCGTTGCATCCCGTCTAGACATTGTCAAGGCATTGGCCAATAGGGACCCTAATAAACAAACAAGCAATATGTGTAATATTCACAGTTATTATAGGTTAAAAATAAACACAATGGCACCTACAGTAAGTACTCACATTAGCACCTCACCACCGCGCTGTGGCCTTTAAAGGCAGGTGCATCTGTCAGCGCTGGGATCCCAGGAGAGGAGTGACGCTTTAATAAGAGGTGACACATTCTGAGTGGATTATCTGCCTCGTCTTTTACAACTTTTATAATCTGTGCTCTCGGCCGTGATTCACTGCAATGCCGGGACTGACTTGTGGCGCTTCCTGTGGCTATAATTTAGTTAAATTGCTAGTTTTAATCTCCAAGCTGACGGCCCAAATTTTTGTGGTTGTGAAAAAGGAAGACTTTTCAGACTGATTATTGTTTGGGCTCCTGCTCTAGTCTATGGAAGTGTGACCGGTGTGTTTACAGGGGGCAGCAGGCCCAGATGGGGAGGGGGTGGGGACCATGTTTTAAGGAGATCACCTGTGGATTAGAGTGGTTTTCTTAAGCCCTTTGCCAGTTCCCCCAGTAAGTCCAGTGTGTCAGTGTTACACGTTTGCCATCTGCAACTTTGTATTGATTCTGTGAAAAATATTGACATTCAGTTACAATGAACATCTCAATGACCATGTGCAGATGATATTTTGACAATCTTTGTGCTTAAATGTGCCCGTAAATGTCTTGGTTGAAGTTTAAAGCCCAATACAGACCAATCCGCCCGTCGCCCGCATGAAGCCGAGTGTTTCTGTTTGATCTGGACCGTGTCATCGGCCCTCGATGGACGCAGTTGTGTCTCGTTGGACGGCGCAGAACAAATGACTGCATGTGTAATCAGCGGCGGCCGGCGGACGACTTTGACGAAGGAACGCTCTGATTAGTCATGAGTTTTCATCTGGGACACAGCAGCCCGTCCTGATGGAGGAAAACTGGAGACGCAACATTCTCCCTCTTTTAAGACGTTTCCTGGTGGATTATGTGTCTTTCCAGCACAACTGAGTCTCTATCTGTGTTATTATTATTTCAAAAATGCTGAAAATACTACATTATACCACGGCACAACAAATGTGACACAAAACATTTTTAAATAAAAGACTCCTCCTGTATCAACAGCATCTGTCAGCACAAGAAGTAACGCTGCCATTTTGAGTTAATCGTTCTCTCAATGAATGTTCATGTGAGTTTTGCCTCAGCTTCTTTTAACCCCAATGACTTCTTCAACTTTGAAATTACAGCTCTGGGAATAAGGGAAATGTCTTGGTATTTACCTTTTATATGTGTTTTGAACCTGGATGTTTGAGGAATGAACTAACATCCCAACATAGCCCAGCACCTTTAACACAGTCAGATTAGTATTACATTCTTGGGGAGTGCGGCCCATCAAAGCAGTCATATTAGGTGTCCTGTCATGTTCTGTCACTGAGGAATGAGGAATAATTAAACACATTCGGATCATATGGCTCCCGCGAGATACTCTTTCTCCTCCTTCTCACTTCGCTCGAGCACACCTAAAATGGGATCACGGGCTTAGAGTCACAGTGGGGGGCCAATCCAAACAGCACCAGGGCAGGAAGGAGACATCTGAGAGGACCTGTCTGAATTTACAGCCAGCCCATTCACACTCGCCTCTCGTGTGCTCCTCACGGCCGAACCTTTTTGTTTTTTTTGTTAAGTTATCGTCAGGGCTGCACGGTGAGAAACCAGATATGCAAAATCCAGATGAGTTGTACGATATTTGCAGTATATGGACAGGCTGGACGGAGTGTTTGCCCCCAACACCAATGCTTACCTGTGACTTGTGTGTTCTTGCAGTAGCACAACGCAGATACAGTCATTCGCAACTACAAAAAGACACAGAAACTACACCACAATTGATCAAGGACTTTGCAGAAAGCAATTAAAACGGTGACAGTTTTCCAAGCGTTTGTGTAGAGTAGACCAGAGTGTAGAAAGTCGAGACTGACAATATTCTGTCAGCACTTTTGAATATCTTTTACAGCCCATAGCACTCGTCATAATTACCGCTTTGCCTGCTTTTACGGTCAAAATGATTGGCTTTCGCTGTTTGCTACGTCCATGCCCCCTGTCTCGACTTCAATAATCATAATTCTTGTAAGCGCTTTCACATGCAGCCATGCACATACAGTATATACTACATCCACATGTAAGAACGTGCTCGTATTAAGGGCCCATCTGGTTTCAGTAGGACCCTAAGCACAGCCGCACAGCCATCCAAAACAAAAGGTGCTCTAGATCTGGATCTGTTTACGAGATGTAGTGTTTGAATACACCATGAGCTCTTGACTGCTGACTCCTCCACTGGTGGATGTTCACCGTACCCATCTTTGAAGTATTTTTTGTAGTATCTTTCATGGCTGTAGAGTCGGTCAGCGCGGCGCTTCAGCTTTTCGTTTTGAGTCTTTGTGAGTGAACTGGACAGGTGTGTAACCTCAGTAGCCACAGACTCTAAACAGCTGACCGCGCAGAGGAAGTCACTCGGAAGGAATTTCTCTTTTGTTTTTACTCCTGCTAACAGTCACTGATGTCCGCCGAGTGTTGTTTGTTGCATATGTACACATTGGTCCACGGCACCAAAGCTGAAAGACGATGACGCTTTAGTCGTTTTAATAGTTTTCTTATACAGTTGAGGCCTTGTATATTTGTATTTACAACAAATAAGTAGAATATTTCTCTCTCTCTGTATTTGCAGTGTTGGATTGAAGCTGACTAATTTGATAATAGGGCGGCACAATTTTGGAAAAAGGTCTTACCGGTTATTGCGATTGTTCTGACAAGTATTGCGATGGTGATTAGATTTGCTGTTCAGAGTGCACGTAGTAAAGGATCCAGGACCTTTAACATTTGAGAGAAGACTGAAAAATTAACTGATGATCTAATACGAGAATCCAACACATTTTAGAAGTCTAAACCTGGTCCAGGTCTACAGGGGGGTAAAAGGGTTGAAAAGGCTCCTAATTTTTGGCAGATGAAATAATGACAGTATTATCTTTGTACCCATTTGAAACTCAAATGCACCCTTGTTATTTCCATCTGGATCTGCCTCTAGTCTAAACTAAAGGTCTAATAAGATGAATGAATTGATTTATTTGATCAGAGACACACACACACACACACACACACACACAAAATATGAACCTTATAAAATGAAAATGTGTTATGTTCCAGGTTTTAGAAAAAATGCTAGTTTCCACCTGTAGACCCATATTGCAATTTTGTTTAAATTACACAGATTGAACCTATGCCATCTCCATGTTTTATCACAAAGACAGAATACCATAATTAAATCGAAATGAAACCAGAAGAATATATATTTTTATGTGTTTACTGTTATACTGTAAACACATAAAAATATATATTCTGTTATACTGTGTTTTCTATAGTTTAGAAAATCAGTTGGATTGATAATTTTTAATTTAGTTAATTTTATTGTAGTTAATTTTTTATCTTTGCACTCTTCTCTTTTGTTTGTGATTTTATTAGTTTAGAAAATCAGTTGGATTGATCATTTTTAATTTAGTTAATTTTATTGTATTTCTGTAATTTCTTTGTGATTTGAATCCATTTTTCCTGCTGTGTGAAGCACTTTGAATTGCCTTGTGTATGAAATGTGCTCTACAAATAAACTTGCCTTGCCTTACTGTGTCTGGTTAATACTGTAATAGCGAGAGCAGGCATTTACAACTTTGCATATTCTACTCTTATTCTGTTGTTTTGTATAGATTTATATTATATTATATTATATAAAACTCAAACTGCTCAAGTGAATAAATACATGTCTGAACCATTTCCGCATGCATCCACACAGTACCGGCCAGGGTAGCATGTGTGGCGGGTGCATAGGAGAAAGCCCCACTGACCCCAGCGCAGACCCCTTTGGCCCCGCTCCAAGTCCCAGTGTGCCACAGAATTCCACCTCCTTCTGCACATGTCACGCTGGCTTCTTTTCTTCCCTGTTTCACTTTCATGTCAGCGCCGTTGTAAGGAAATCTCTCTCTCCGGATCTACTTGGAGAGTCTGTGAAATGCGTCATTAAATCGAGTTACTTTTTGGGCCGTTGCTGTAGCTGTCAGTCACCCAGTGTTCGCTCTGTCCACGCTGTTATTACTGCTTTCAGGAAGTGTTGCCACAGCTGGTTAACTTTGAGTCATTTCACTAGTACGGCTTGACTTTGATTGAGTGTATATGTGATGTTGTCATTTACAGGTGTTGAGGTTGGATTCCAAGTGTATTGTCCACTGTTTTGGGTAAATAGTCGTCATTTAATTCAGGGAAATCCATGTTTTAGTCCTTGTATCAGGTGTTGGACCACTCCTGAACACCTGTAACCACCCTCTTTTACGCTTTATCGCTTCTAACTGGCAAACCGCCAATGCAAGCGTAAGGCAAACTGACCCAGGGCCATTTGGCAGGGGTTGAATTGATGTGGGGATTGCAGCACGGCATTATAACCACCCAGAGAGCGGCGGTGACGAAGGCTTTAGGAATGACTACACATATCGAGGCTGCTGGTTCACATTCAGATCCATTGTAAACATCAGGTTTGATTTCATTGGCTACGAGCATTTTTCGAGAACTTGTTATTTTTAAGAGGTGATCTAATCCCATTGAAGAAGAAAGCTAAATGTATCTTTTCTTTACTATTGGGACATTATGAGTGTCTTCCAGAAAAGTCTGTCGAAAAAGCCGAGCAATGTGAAACAGACGAGCGGTGAAACTAAAAGATTTCATTTGCACGTTTGAATTTCAACATGCGATATGGAAGGTATCTTGGATGTATATGGAGAAAGTCGTGTCAGGAAGGGCTTTCACGGTAAAAACCTTTCACAAATCAATGCGCATTTGGAGGCAGAATATTTATGACCGCTAAAGGGAAACGCTGAAGGGAAAGAAGAGGATACGTTAAGCACTTTGTGACAATTCAGTGAGTTCAATAGTCAGGCAGGCTTTTGTCATACCTGCTTATCAACCAGCTTAGAAAGAGTGAAATGAAGGATTTTTGAAGGGCCGGTAGAATCTCCACTTGAAACTCACTCGAGGATCCGATGAGGAACACGGCGTAGCAAGATGATTGGGCAACCATTGTTCGACTTCGCCGAGGAGAAATGCAGTATAAAAGTATCTGATATCAATGGCCACACCGCAGTTGAACCGAATAATTCAGTCAGGTGGGAATATAAATCTAAAATGTTCCCATGGCTCTGAAGTATTTTTAGTTTGTACATAATCTGTCAAATTGTAGACTAAATTTGGTCGTAACGTAGTTTAGGCAAAGGGTTTACCAATTCTAAAGATGTGGTGAGAGCAGAAAAGTCAATCTGCTTTTGCTTAGTCTGCATTTTAACATGAAAAGGGAAAGAAAATGTTTTTGCAGTTATAGTCTGTAACACTTCTGAAGTCATTGAGCCGTCATTGTTGTGGTCTACGTTCTGTCGAAGCCTGTCTTTCACTTAAACTCTTATACTGTTTGTCCATATGGCCAGTTGTGGATGTTTGAACATGTAAAGCTCTTGTTAAGCGATCAAAGCACGAAAACCTTTAAAGCCTCGTGTTTTTGGAAATCTTTAAAAAATAAAAATAAAAAAAAGCAAGTCAATGACATACTTTTGAATTTTCATCCAAATGAGGCGATATTTGAGTTTGTGCTGCTTTTATTTTCCAAGTTAAACCATATAAATTCTGACACTAAACCTTGCAGTGGATATTCAGATTGCAATAAGTGCATATTTTGTTGTCTGTGTGTCATCCTAAGCCACAGACGAGCTCCATCTTCGAGTTTCCACTGGTGCAGCTGAGCAGAACCACGGCAGCAGATGTGCTGGCCCACAGTCAAACCACCAAGTATACTTTTTTAATATTCTCCCAGCTCGTGTATTCTTCTTTTACCTGGCTCAAACGCTGTCCCGCATCAATGGCCAGTCAAAATAGGCCTGTGCGTGACCTCTGACCCCTCAGCTGTTGCAGACTACAGACATTCCTGGACCGCCTCGTACATAGCGGACACAGGAGCCACGTTCTGCCGTCCGAGGCGTTTGTTCTGCAGTATTTTGAGGTGTTTAAAGTTGAGCTACAGCCAACCAGCAAAGGCCTGAAGCTTGTCCTGGGACAGGCACTATCATTTTACCTCACCGAATCACAGAAACCAGAAAAAAATCCTCAAAGTTTTATTCAGTAATAGAAGCCAGGTTTTGAAAATGCGCTCTGCATAAATTTGATCATGGTTTTGGAGGGTTTGATATTTTATACTTTGACAGTTAGAATAAATGTGTGAACAAAGCTTTAAATAGATCCATATGTTTTCAGACATTTTAAAGCTTGTTGTATTCACATCAGTCGATCAAGTGGCATGGAACAAATTTAAAACTTAGTCACAGTTATCGTGGCCAAAATACTGTAAGTGTGATTAACAGTAATTTCACATTAATTGTGGAAATATACTAAAATGACTATGTATGTCATCTACTTAGTTTATAAATGTGAAAATATCAATGATCATGGGATTATTGATATGTTCCCAATGATCATGGGAAAATATCAATGATCATGGGAAAAAGTAGCTTTTTTCTGATAGTCCAAAAAAGTCAATCAAAAATTAGACTCTAATTGATACTAAAACTAGTATCAAAACTAGATACTAATTTGAAAAAGGATCAATTCTAGTAAAAAAAATCTGGAAATCTGACCTTTACTGAACAGTTTTAGAATTATATTGAGCTTTATCAGTACGACCGTCATATAAGAGTAACATAAAGAAAGTACTATTGTTTTGTTTTGAAAATGACACTCTAAGTTTTGTTATTATTATAATTGTGGTACCAAATTTGATATCAAGTATCAGGCCTACGATCTGATGGTATAAATGTACCACAAACGTTTATTGTTTTAATCACAATCACAATTTTTTTATTTTTGTTTAAAAAAAAAATACTGTAGATGAATACTTTCACACACAAGGAAGTTACAGTTGTTGAGTTGTAAAGCCGTCCCGAAACTCCACATTCACAGCAGTTTTTTTGTACCGTGTCAGTCATACTTAAAATTCAAAAGACAAATTCTCGTGCCAACCCGCCCGGTTCCCATGCAGCCCAACCCTCTGCCCCTGTTTGTTTTACCTGACAGACCTGCCACATTGTTCTCGTTTCCTCGACAAGCCCTTGGTAGATCACCTACTTCTGACAGCAGTGATCTGGGGTCAACTGGGGTTAACGCCGCCTAACCCTGCGGACCACCTGGAGACCCCCCTCTTCACTGCGCTCTAAGGATTATCCCACACCATTTCTATCTGTGTTACTTTCCTCCTCTCTGCCCGTCTGGCCGTGGCTCTTTGATGGCCATATATGTTCTGATCCTGTAAACGCTTGAGGATGAAAGGCATGGCTTGGCGTGACCTCTATGCGTGCATCTATGGGAACACTTTTGTTTGGGTTGACGCTGGAGGGAAGCCGCTGGCCCCGGAGGTCAGCCTGTGGGGGTGGGCTGAGCGAGCCAGGGGACCACCTCCTGTCACCGTCCAATGATTTATGAAGACGGCGCATAATTCTTAAAGTCAGAACATCATATCGTTCAGTCAACTGCCTGTGGGCGCGGGGCTGGGGTTAGTAAGCAAATCTCTTGAACAGACCGCCGCACGAGCTTGCCAACGCATTCACTGCTCGCTGCGAGGACATTTTTGGGTGAGGTAATGATCGTGTTTGGTAAAGGATTAAGGTTTTTTTTTCATTAATTGGTTCAAAGTCAAACATTAAATGGAGTATCAGATGGAAATAGTGTTGTTTTAATGCTTTTCCCAGACATATTTAACTTGGAAGGTTTTTAGGGCACAACTTTGTCTACTAAACCATGTTTTGGGCGTTCATTTTAAAATGGAGGAAAACGTGGAATTTTAAAATGGTTTTGGCAAATGATTTCTTGCTGATTATATGTATGGACAGTAAACGTCAGGGCCAGGTAATAAAACATAAGTGAATGTTAAGCCTTTTTTTTATTAATGTAGCAATTAACCTATATGATTAGTTTACAAGCTAAATGGTAAATAATCAAGAATAATTGAGGGGTTTTGTTTCATTTTAAGGTTTGGGAGGATTGAGCAAAGTCGTAATGTAAAAATATAACTGAAGTCTTAACATGTTTATACTTGCACTGTAGCCTAACTGTTTTTTACTGTCTAAAAAAAAGTTAATTTTAAACCGTTTTCAGCGGTCCAAATGTATTCCTCACACTCTCACATGTTCCGAGCCGCCTACATATTCACTGCGTTTATTCTTTTCACAACTTTCAGAAGCTCTGGTGTCGAGTTTTGCCTTCAAGGTAAAGCCAACAACAACTAGCATGCTAACAGCCCACTTCCTGTTCCTGAGAATAAAACGCTCTATAATTAGATGCAGAAATGATGCTCAACTACATGGAAACAAATCAAGTACAGGCTCTTTAAATTACTTTTTTCATTCGCACACCAACCAAGGCCATGCTCACGTTAAGAAAGACAGTTATTTTCCCCCACATGTGCTCCTTCTGTTTCCCAGGTAACTATAAACCCCATCAGCCTCATCCCACCATGCATGGTCTGGTCCTCATCTGTCCTGCCGGCCCATGAGGGGAAATCTTTGGCACATGTTATCTTTGGAAAGTGTTGAGTCCACAGAAAAGCACAAGCCGCGTCCAGTGTCAGCTAACTTGCTAAAGAAAGATCAAGACATTGTGCTGATCGACGGCTTTGAATAAATCCAAGCGTTTGCTCAAATGGCGCATCTTGTGTGATTTCCGTGCCAGCGTCTGTATCTCACACACTATGTTTTTGTCATGCGCTGGAGGGAATGTGGGACAAAGAGCTTCATGGGCAGTAGGCCATAGTGTAATCCAAGTCTCGGAGCAAGTCGGGCCTCATCCACTTAATGCAGGAATTCATGTCATTCTTTCTGTCTATATTCCGCTCATTTTTTCTCCTCGTAATGAAGCCCCAATAGCAGCAGGAGACTAGAAGGCCTTTTGTATTCTATATTGTGGAGGAGCATGACAAATTAGCCCTCCTGCAGAACGTTCCTAAAGGATGTTTGTGCCATCGAAGCAGCATGGTTATTTCCTGAGTTGACAAATAGAGGCTTTGGATATAATGGGCAGAATAGGACCGTTTAAAAAGTCTTTGAGGAAGAGATAGTTTCTCATCAAACTAGCTTTAGAAATGTTTATTTTACAATATAAAACGTGACATGATGCTGTGATATTGTGATCACAGTCAAACGCATGTAAAACATCACAATTATCTTGCTTTTTGAAGTTATTTCCCTTGTCGATCAATAAAGTTTTTCATTTGACATTGAGTTACTTTCACTTGCTCTATGTAACTATGAGAAAGATGCAATTAATGCCATACTGTGGAACATTCCAGGAAAAGCAGTAGCATCTCAGAGTAACATACAGTATAGCGCTTTGACATTGTTACTATGCCAGATGCCCTTCCTGTCACACCTGTATATTTATTGGCAGGTCTTGGTCCTTTCTCCACTTTAATTATCACATTGAAACTGATCTGGGCTATTTGTGGTTTGGCAGAAGAGGAAACTCAAAATGACGCATGATTATTCTTATCGTCAGCTTTCAAGTGTCACGTTGCATGCCTGTAATGCTAAAATATAACATCAGCTCTGCTCTTAATATACACACGCTGATAATGAGTGGATATTGTAGCTTAGTCATGTTGGTCGAAGGCTTCACCCACTTCCACACATTTACCCTGTGTATATTTATCCTATGGGCTCGTGCTTATATTTAGTGTGACCTTACACTGGAATCTCTGCAGCCAGTGATTCATTAAGACCTATTTAGATGCCAGATTGTGTGTGTTTTTTTTACCAGGTGCAGACAGCTCTATTTTGTATCTTGCTTCCATCCGGCTGAAGCCACCTGCGCCACCATTCAGCAGCCGTTTAGTTTAGGAACGCGGGCTAAGTATAACAGGAGATTTATGGCCTCCTCCAAAAGAATATATTATCTCATGTGTTGTTTTGATTGTTCTTTGGTTTATAACGTGCCCCTTTGCCACAGTCACCAGAGCTAGTGATCTTCTAAGCCCGTGTGCAATGATTTATGGAGCCTGACGGGGTTTTAGACTGTAGGCCGTACAGTGCAACAATTTCATTTTCCAAGTTTGAAAATGGCACAAAGTTTACACTGGTTTGTGGAATGTGCTACTGTATTTTATCTATAAAGTAGTATTAGTTTACTGTACTACGGTACTATAGATTAGGCTTTCATTTAGGAGGGCGCTTAAGAGCAAGCTTTCTGTTACAAAATAATGAAGAGAATATTGGTCGGGTCATGTTGGGACAGTATCGTGCACAGGCTTGGTTCAGGTTGGATCATTTGGGCCAATCTAAACTCCAGTGTGTGGTATGTAAAGTCAAAGGCACCGTGTTCTCTCAGTGTTTCATTAAACCAAACCTGGCTCATGCGTTCCATCTGAGGGACTGTTTTATCAGAGCTGATGGTTGTTTCATAAATACATTCACAGATTCAGGGGATTCTCTTCCTAAAACTGTCTTCACTTCTGCACTTCTCCACGAGCGTCGTCTTTTCCCTGTGTCTACAGACTTTGCACAGACAATATGGGAGGGTCTCAATGTTCTCAAGAAGGGCGGCCAATGCACTGCTTAGTGCATAGCAAGCTCTATAAATGAGGCCCCGGGTCTCGTCACCAAATCGTTGCAAGCTCTGGCAGCTTTTCTACTGAAAAGCTTCCACACATGTTGTCTTTATAAGCTGAAGTCCTGACATAGTACAAATATTTTGAGCTCTAATAATACCACCAGTAAAAATGTACCATACTGTCTTGTTATTGTCTTTTATGTAACGTCAAGTCACTGTCTAGACTTGACAAACGGTTCTGATTCAAAAGATCGAGTGTGTTTTACTTCAATAATTTTGTTCTGTACTGTCCCATGCTCCAGTGCATTAACTTGCATAAGAGAAAAATAAGGTTGTTTTTTGCGTAATGTACATGCTCAGTTCAGCAAAATGACAGAGCTGATGAAAAATGACCTCAGCATGATCTGGTTCTATTATCAATTACCTCAGTTTCCCTCCAAATCATCTTAATTGTCTAAGGAGGTTCAGGTTCAGGTAACTTTAACTGTACTCATAGGTTTGCAGTGGAGTTGGCTTCCATACACCACACACACAATAATATAAAAGTTTGTGAAACCCAATACTGAGCACGAGCACGAGAGGAGCAGACCGTGAAGGTGTTGGAATCCACTCCGTTGTTAAGGAATTTGTTTAGTTTTATTTATGAGGTTTTAACCATATTTGGACATGTTCAAAATCTCAAAAGGTGCACCTGAACCCTGAACACCTCATATTTCTTGTCAGTTGCCGACCTCATGTCTGGCAAAGTTTAGGTTCACTGGTTCACAGCTCCATTTGAAAAGTAATGGCGTAAACAGTTTATCACACCACATTTATCTTGAGATTATAAAGAAGAGAGGTGAAGAAGTCTTTGCAATGGCCAAAATTTAAAAAATGATCACAATGGGAATTGGGAAATGACTATGTAACAAAAGCACTATTCAGTATGGTTAATCCTTTGACAAAATTAAATTAATTCATACCCACACATCGAAGTTGTAACGTAGACTTTTTTTGTGATTTGGCAATGAACATCGACAATGCATTACTTAGAAATTCAATATAATCTAGATTCCCCTGAGTATAATTCATCATTGCAAGATATGGTAAAAATATGCTGTAAGTACTGTATGTTCTTTTTGGAATGAAGGTTGCTTCATTCAATAGTGAGATCATGTAAATTTGGCCGTGCATGGAATATTTGCGACATATTAGCCTTGGAAGTGGCCCTGCGCTTTCCAAACGAATGCACAGCTGTGAATATCATCTTTGTGAAAGTCATTTTAGACCATACTTCATAATCTGCTCGTCTTTTATGTTGACATCAAGTCCATACTTTCTACCTTCCTCTAAAGCTTTCAAGGGGCAGTTGTGAAAGGTCTTGTCAAAACTTGCCAGAAACATAACAGATCTTACCTTTATGAGTGTTATTTAGAACTTCAAGGCTTTAATGTTGTGATTTAAGCTTGTGGATCCCCTATCATTATCATCTTTTATCTGACTACAGAGAAAGGCAAACGTGAACATTTACTCTGCAGAGGCGCAAAGTCACCGGTAAGTTCATGTGGCTATTACCCATTGCAATAACAGTTTCCTTTTATCATATTGTGTCTAAATTTTTTTCTGGCCCAAAGGCTTTCTTTGACAGGACAGCTGCAGTGTGGAATGGGGAGCGAGCTGGTAAAGACATTCGGCAAATGGTTGAAGCAAAACCACAACGCCGCAGTGGTAGCAAACACACATGTGCAATGCCTGTATCCACGGCAACACTGGCACTTATTGTCTATTGTCACATATTGCCTGCTGGTCTCCATAGAGATTTCATCGCTGTCCCTGAAATGTTCCGACAATTTACTGAATGTCCTCCCTTCTCTCTCATCCCCAATTTCACACTTTCCAAAAAAAATCTTTCAAAAAAAGAAAAAAGAAAAGTTACACAGTGCATATTTAATTCAAACATTTTTGAGTTATTGGTATGCAAGCTTAAACTGATAAGGACATCATCAGCCTCAAAATCAATACGTTATAAAACAAAATGGTGAACAGTGAGTATGATACTTGACATTTACAGGTTTAAGCCCATTTTCATAGCTGGAAATATGATGTTATTTTTGCTTTTGGGACAATCAAATGTTTTCAGAATTTCGTCCTCCCTATTGTTTTGTTGCTCTGTAACTACAAAACACTGTACAAAATATGGGTCAGTGGAATCAGAAGAGCGTGTCCCATGGCTGCTCGTGTTAAAACAGGCCCTTTATTGTAGCTGGAGTCATATGAACTAATACAGCTGTGTGGAAAAGTCCGGAGCCACTGTGGTTGAACACAAAACCAGATTCCACACCCAAGACTGCTACTTCCAATCAAAAGCCTAACTTTAAGCATTTGGACTCACTATATGTAAGTTCAATACAAGTTTCTGATTAGGTGTTTTAAGAGGTAACAATTTGAAACGTAAGGATACACCTGCCATTCTGTGATTGAGTGGTATAGGCTGGAAAACGACTGAGAAATCTCCTTCAAAATTGGCATTGGGCTCGACACAAAGTGAACACATATGCACATCTGCTCAGCTCTATGGGAGTTTATTGGTGTTGTTTTGAGGTTTTGAAATGTCAGTTTGAAGCAGGGAAAAGGACGTTCAATCCCTTACTCGTTTCACTCTTTGTTTGTTGTTCTGTTGTGGTTGCAAATTGCCAAAGTGGACATTTAGGTTAGTTTCCGTCCGCTGGGGGAATCACAAGGCAGTCATTCGCCCAGTTTGGCTATTTTTAAAATATATTCCTCCTGTCAGGCATGTGTCGGTGCCTCTTAATCTAACTACATTTCGAATAAGAAGTTACAATTTAACGTAATAAAGTTAAATGTGCAATATAACTATTTTTCGCTTGTATGTGCATCCACAAAAGTTAACATGATTTTTATCACGAGAAACTTGTTGCGTTTGGCTAAATTTTGGCTCAACAAACAAAGCATTTACTCCTTAACATTCACACTTCTAGTTCTGATTTTCTTTTGTAATGCATGCCACATTTGCATATTTGAATTGGCCACTTGTTCAAAGACGTCTCGACATGAGCTCGCTAATTACAGTTTGGACGGCTCGTCTGGTGCAGCTCGTCTGGTGCAGCTCCTGCGTCTCTTCTGATGTGGCCCAGTCAAACCAGCGACAAATGGCCCAGACATGGAAGACATTATGACGGGCTAAAAACAACATGCTAACTACAGACTAGCTCTCCCACAGTGCAAACACCAGCTTTACTGCTTTTGGACCAAGACATCATGGAGGAAGTATGCTGTGGTAATCAGTTCACCATAACAAATACACTGTACCTGAAAAAGTGACTGGAAATAGTACATCTCGCCCTATCTTGCAATGCTGAAGGCTGAACAACCTTGTCCAGATAAATACCTTTGAAATCTTTGATGTTATGTCTTTTATGTCCTTAAATCTAAGGCTTAATCACTATTTTTACTGATACTTTCTAATAAAACGCCAACAAACGGAGACTAACTAACAGGCTGAATGATTTGGTTAAAATATCAAATTGAGATTTTCTGAATTCTTGTCTGTTATTATTGTTTTTATTTGGAGGATTATTTTCAGTTCAGGATCCCAGTAGGGCTCTAAAGCAGCAGAGACTGCTCTTCTTTAGGTCCAATCTCAATACAATCCATATAAAGCACATTAACAATCAAAAGCAGAACAATCAGTGTCTGCAGGTAATTTACAGGATATTTAGTCTGCAGAGATAATCCTGTTACACAATTGCCGTTAGGTTTGATTGCAGTATGTCTTCACCGCCTTATCCATTACTCCCTTGTGGCATAGAATTACCATCATTAAACAGAGCAGCAGAACAGTGATGGGAAAACATCATTTCTTTGGCAAATTGTATGGCAACGGCACTGCTGCTACTATACTCAAAACAAGCACATTAGGTCAAATCCTCCAGCTAATGGCGTCCTGTAGCTTAATTAGAGCCAGATAACAGGATCTGGCACAAAAAACGGCACAAAATATTATACCTTTCTGTTAAAAATCTTATATAATATTTGTGTTTTAAACAAACAAAGCCCACAAATGTGCAAATGTGCAAATGTGAGCCGTGTGTTGTCTCTCATCTCCTCCGACTCTCCGAGATTTGGCATCGCGCGTTCATCTCACTCAGAAAACTGCAAAAGGTTGTTTACTCAGCAGTACACAGCCCGAGACGAGGAATTAGAGGTTCAAATGGTTATTGACTGTACGTGTGACCAGTCTCTTTCTGAAACACATCAGAATTGTGCAGAAAAACGAATGGATTTAAGGATGTATGTCATTATTAGTGAGGGAGTGAAAACAGACGACATCAGTGTGAGAACCACGTGTGTTTGGAGTCTACAGATCGATAAAAAGACACGAGCCTGGCGAGTGGGGAGTTAAATGTCCCGTTCTCCTTTAATCACGAGTGCAGCTATTTTACTATCTATATGGCTGCTGGTTTTACGAGTTTATACGATCTGTGATGAAGTGTGCATACTTTATGTCTGTTTTGGGTGCATTTGGTGATTTTCAGGCCAAATAAAGCTGATTCGAGCTCTTTACATCAACAAGCTTAATTGTGAGTTACTTTCATCACACACAAATGCACTTACTAACACAATACCTATGGAAGAAACACATTAAAGCTGCTCATGTACGAGGAGTGAGCTTGTGGGAGGGCATCCTGTGTGGATCAACTGCTGTGGCAGGTGCGGCTGTGCCTTGAGTCATAAACATTACATTACATTATAGAGATGCACCGATTCCAAAATTCTTGGCCGATACCGATTTCCGGTTTTTAAGGAGGTCTGACCTGCCAAAACCGATTTTTCCGATACAGATTTTCTATCTAGCCACTGATTTTCCCACAAACTACCCAGTATTTTATGAAAAAGTTGCATGTATACAGGACACACATTTTTATAATATAAAATGTAATTTATTTTGTGGAAAAATAGAAAAATAAATAACTATGTATAAAAAATAATATATAAATACAGAACTATATACTAACTAATATATGGCCTGGAGAAGAGTGGGGGACACAGAGGAAAAAGGAGTCCATTTCTCCTGCAGAAGATGCAGCTCCAATGGTTCCAGATTGAAATCAAATGAACTATTTTCATATAGTAATTTATACATTTGTAATTTTACACATTCTTTTGAATGAGCTGGAACCCTCTGCAGGAGAGGAAGCAGATGGAACATGAGGAGGGTCAGTCCTAGAGCGCTGCCAGCACCTCCCTCTCAAAGCTGGAGGACTCTGGCTCCAGGTCCTCTTCCTCATGGGCCTGCAAAAAACACACATTGCAATTTAGATGACACAGGCTAAAAAACAAAATGTAATCCAACCAAATGCTTTTACACCTGTGGGTGCAGCAGAAGGGCCAGCATCCCCTGAAGCAGCAGCAGGAGCAGGGGCAGGAGCAGCAGGAGCAGGAGCAACAGGGAGGGCTGAAGGCAAATCCAGATCTTAAAGAACATTGTACAGCAGTTATATTTGAGCCCAGTACATTTACTGCAATATTATTCAAACTTTTACTATTATAATACAGTATATAAAATGAGGCACATATGTTGCCAATATCATTTTCCAGTTTCATCAGCTCTTTGATAACTTCACACTCTCACTAGAAGCACAATGAGCTGTGCACTATAGATTCTAGTGCACTTTCGATTCTAGAGCACTATAGAGTCTAGAGCACAGCTGATTGTGTAAACATTTATTTGAGGCTGTGGGACAATTAAATAGTCCTGACATTAGATTGTAGTCACTCATTTCGCTGTTCGAGTCAGTAATTTAAGTTTTGTATCTACGTAATGTGATCTCAAATGCATCAAAGTATTTTTAAAGTCTCATTTCAGGTGGATGAGATCTCTTGTTAGCATTAGCTCGTAGCTTAGCTCTCTGCTTGTTGAGCAGAACAACAACAACAACAACAACAACAACAACTAACTCTTCTGACAGCCCTGCTGCTGCTTCTTCTGGCCCCTTCATGTGTCCCTACTCTTCTGCAGATAACTCTGACTAAACACATGAACTCGTCAAACACAAACCAGCGCAAATTATTTTGGCCGCATCAACTATCAACACGTAGATTGTGATCGTCTCAAAGTTATAATAACTTACCCCACAGTCCAGTCTCCTCTGATCCTCCTCCAGGCTCGCTCCTTCTTGTGTTCCAACAAAGTTGAACAAATCTGAACTTTTCTGCGCCGAACAATTTTAACGCTAGTGTCTAGAGCGGAAAACGCACCTGCCGCGGCAGGAATCGCGCCGCGGGAAACGCAGGAGGTGTTCGACACACGTTTACATAGACTTGAATGTAAACTGGACACTTTGGCCGCCGCGCTCTGAAAGAGTCTTGCAGTTTTTAGCTGTTTTGCTCTGGGCGCGTTGAGCTGCTACGCACCGCGCATGCGCGCATGCGGGTCAGTTTGGATCGGCCGAAAACCGGCAATTTCTACATGGACCGGCCGGTCACCGATTCTGGCCGATTCAGCATAAAACCGGCTTTTTAAATCGGCGGCCGATTGATCGGTGCATCTCTATTACATTACATTAAAAAAATCACCCAAACATGATATCCTTTACATTGTTTAAAAAGAGGTCTTGTAAGATATATATTGTCATTTCTGAGAGCTTTTATGCTCACGAGTTGTGTGCGTTCTGGTAAAGTTTTAACCTTGTTTGGACCCCGGCCCCAAAGCCATGTTTTGTTCCAGGAACGTCTGATTTACAAATGAAGCAGGTATTTTACAATAGTACACCAGCAATAATTAAGATTTGTGTCGTTATACAGTGTTTGAACATTCTATATTATGGTTAAATGCTGACAATGTTATGACTAAAATGTGCCCTTTGGTGTCGGTATGGGGCGATGGAAAGTTGGCAGTTGTAGTTTTAATACTTTGCGTGGTCTACAATAATATCGAGCCTGGGCACAAGTCATCCCGCCTCACTGTTAAGTTCAAAGCCAGTCATCGGAGGAATGCTATCGACCCTGCTCCAGTTTCAGATCGCATTCAGGTCTGCGCCCTTTTTAAACGCAGACATTCAAACCGCGCGGACGTGATGTAATTGACCATTCAACACAATTCAGATCCCCATCTAACACTGTAGAGCAAAATCTAAGAAAATACACCCCTGAGGTCTCTATTAGCCGTCAAGTTTAACAAGTAAATCACTGCGTTTCACTCGTAACGTGCTCACGGTGTGATCGAGGGGTCAGGCGGAACAACTTGATGGTAACAAATGGCTCTGGAAATGGGTCGCTCTCCAGTGAATGTCCACTGTTGCTGTTTTTTCTTTAAGTACGCAATTAGTTCTTGATTATTCCGCACTGGAGCTATTGATATCATGCAGGTCAAAGGTGATTCTGTGAAGCGGAAAAGCAATGGCACGGACATGCTTCACTGGTGGGAAAACATATCCCTTCTGTTTTGTGTGTTTAGCTTATCACTATGTATCCCAAGCCTGTTTAGACATTGTTTCAAAAGCTATTACAATGTATTACTCTTATTTGATAAAGACAGTGTTGGTCTGTCCAGAGAAACTTGATCATCTTTTGGAAAACCCCTTCTGCTCACTAACATTTCCACAAAGGAATAAATGGCTGACAGAAGCGAAAAAATATGTGTAAGTAATTAGACTGACCTGTTTTATATTATTGAACTCACTCCACTACATTTGGACGACAAGCGGTAGAAAATAAATGAATGAATTGAAAATGAATGAATATTGCGAAATTTGAATTAGAGCCATTATCAAATCACAAAGCAATTATTTAGGTAATAGAAAAGAACTGTATGTGATTTATGCATGGTTAAGCATTTCTAAAGTGTGCACTGTGAAGTTTGAACCGAATCTAGATTAGAAAGATATATTAAAAATCACAATCTTCAGAAAAATTGCAATTCATTATTTAAAAAAACAATGTAATTCATGCAGACATAATACCAATGTTTTGGAGTTGCTAACAATACACGAATGTGAAAATATTGTGTTTACGCCAAACCTATGTAAAGTAGAGAAAAAAAACCTTCCCTGTGGCCGTAAATGTCAGATACTACCCACAAGATGAATGAAAATAGCTCCGCCATTAGCCTAATGTAAATAAACAGACCCATCTGCCTTTGAATTTCATTAGTACTGTTTGACTGTCGTAGCCTAAATGTGGTTCTCCTTCCTCTTCGGACATCAGTATTATGCAAATGACAGCGTTCATTCACCCGCCGCCATTGTTCTGTTTCCAAACCCACTCTTTGTTTGTCAGTATCTAATGGTGTGGTATACTCTCCCTCTTCTTTTCTAATCAGCTCGTTTTTAGACCGTGCACAGTTGTGTTGTCTACTGCAGAGGCTTTCCCTTCTCACAGAGGCCTGCAGCTTTATGGAATCCAGCTGCTGGTTTTATCCCAACGAGATCAGAGTCTAGGAAGACAGCAATGGTGGCTTTGTTCAAGGCGTAAACGTGAACGTACACAAAGATACAGGAGGGTTTTGGAGTTTCAAATCGAACGTGATCGCAACTAGCAAAAGTTTGAAACCGTGAAAAATGAAATTCCTGTTGAAATGAGTTCAATACTTGGTAAAAGTATGCAGCACAAGACGACGTGATGATCGAGTAAGTCACACGCACTCGCTTTTACCATCTGTACTTAAGCCGTACTGTTAAAAGGTTTGCCGAAATGTTTACAAGGTCCTCCCTCTTTTCAGTAAATACCTTCTCATTTTCATTGTTGTCAGTAAGCGCCTGTAAATGTGGGTCAGACCTACTTTTAGCTCTGTTATGTCTCAGCGCTTGTGCGATAATAAAAAATAATAGATCTGCATTCCTTCACTCCATTCAATTGCATATGAACCTTTCTTTTTTCCTTTGATCCGCCTGCGTCATATAAACGTATATTTCAAACATATAGTATTAGATCAAAATGTGCATGCGTGTTCACATTAACAACCAGGTAGAGCTGTCAATCACAGCCCCTGCTCTGCGGAGCGCTGTGATTGGGTCTAACCACAAGCAGCTGTCGGGGGGGTTTTTGGTGAAACTGGCACCAGGTGGACACTGGACAGACGGTGGAGCAGAGTGGAGCCGGTGCCCTCTTTGTTAGGGTGTTATGGTGTGTCTGGTCACACTCACACTGACGAGGGCCAAGGACGGTCCACCCAGAGGGACCTGCCAGTCATCAGCAAGAGCTTTGGTTTGAGAAAGACTTCAGTTTCTGTACATTTACAGTACACAACTCTACAGTGGTGGAAAGTACAAAAGTAAAAATGATGTACTTCAGTAAAAAAAAAAAGGAATTGTCAATTTTACAGTGGATACATTTGATAAAAGGTATCTCTACTTTCTACTTTCCTATTATGGTCTATGTTCCCTACTGGATTGAAAAGTAAAACATACTTTTCTTTATTGTTTCAGGGCGTCTGGGATAGTTGAGGGGTTATTTTTCATCGTTTGAGTTCACAATATTACGTTATCCACAAAAAAACAGCTAGAAAAATGGAATATGGAATAATGATTCAGTTGTTTTAGTTGAATAAAAATCATAACCATTTTGAGTATTTTAACATTCACTTTTTACTCCAAAGGTTCTGTAAATGTTTAAAGGTCAATATATATATTTTTTACTTTTACTGTATTTTCTCTCTCCTGTATCCGTGACAAAATTGAGTACTTCTTCCAACACTGGTCCTCAAATTTTACAAGAAACAGCCATTCAGCCAACAAATTCAACTTCAATTTCAATTCTGCTCCATCTTTAGATTACCCAAACATTTGATACGCCAAAATGATGGAAAGATGTGTATTTCTTTGCCTGCCTGGTTTTAGAGGAGGCCATGCATGAACTGGACATCCCGCAGTGCACATAACACAAGAAGGTCCTCCTCACCTTGTGTGCTTGGCTTTATGACTCTGGTCTCTGTGCGGTGAAGACAGTTAAACCTGTTAAATACATGGTTTAAGTTCACTGTATCCATCATTAAACCATAATCCATAGGGACAGAAGAATAACCTCCCCGTAAAAGCACTGCACAGAGCCAGGGAAACAGGCTTTTAGATTCGCTGAGATGGATGATTGCCTGTGAGTGTGTGTGAAATGTTGTTTTATTGTGCTGCTGCTGCCTCTGGGCCAGGACACTCGCACTCAATGACGTTTTTTATCCTAGTTAAATAAAGGTAAAAAATAGGATTCAAACAAAAAATTGTTAAGGCACAAAGGCTGCGATTAGGCCAGTCACGGCTATATCGACTTACCGTACCGTTCTATAAATAATAGAGCAATATTTTTGGGGGCTCAATATTTATTGTGAGTACATTTTCACTGCTATTGTGGGGGAAATTGTTGTTATATTTTTGGAGTATCATAAGTTCATTATAAAAGATCATTATAGATAATTATTTATTTAGATTCTATATTATTTAGTTATTGTGACAGGCCTAGCTGGAATTAGTAAAGTAATAGAATTATAAGATAAGATAAGATAAGATAAGATATTCCTTTATTGTCCCACATGGGGAAATTTCATTGAGTGTTTAGTTATTTTTAGTTTGTTTAATCATACAAACTAATAAATAATAATCGTGACAATAAAAGCAAAGCTGAGTGTAAATTACTTTTTCTTCTGGCTATTTATGTCACATTGACTTTACTTTATTAAGAGAGGAATGGAGATGAATCCTCTCAC
This sequence comes from Eucyclogobius newberryi, assembly GCF_026437365.1. Taxonomy (NCBI): domain Eukaryota; kingdom Metazoa; phylum Chordata; class Actinopteri; order Gobiiformes; family Gobiidae; genus Eucyclogobius; species Eucyclogobius newberryi. The sequence goes on along the minus strand of NW_027315945.1, from coordinate 26,907,416 downwards.
AATAATCGTAATATTAAAAATGTAATACTGTGACAACCCTTATCGCAAATCACCACTGCTTTTCCTAAATCAGAGTGTAACAAATAATATACTGATGTTGTGATGTTGCATCTCTTCATCCTTGATTTTGGACCATTTTCTATTATTTTATGCCACGCTGGAATCTCCGGCCGTTTGTTTACCACGCTTATGTCAGACCGCGGCTCAATAAAGACCACTTAACATTCTGTCTTGCCAGGAGTTGCTTGATCCTGAGCCAAATTGCCCTTTGATCCCATTAGAAAGTGAGGGTGCTGTAGGTGTGCCGCCTCACACTGTCATGTTTTGGGGACGCATGACTGAATCCCAATAGAGGTGCTCAAAAATGTCCTTGTGAGTTTTACTGCCCAGACATGTTTACTGAAAACTACTTATTTAAAGCCAACGAGCTCAAGGCGTTCATTTCCCCTTTTGTTCTCATCACATTGGGTTGTTTCCTTTCTAAATTGTGGCTGTTTTTGGATTCATTACAGTGTATAAAGGTATTTTATTGTTCAACAGTTTTGGGTGAGTCATAAGTTAGTTTAGCATACTTTTTGTGCCAGTCCCAATGCTTCCTTAAACTTCATTTTTGGTTGTTGTTTTTCAAATTGTATCAGTATTTAACCTGAGCGATGAATTAGTCGTTTTTTTGTTTTTTGTGTTCAGATATGATAAAAATATTAAGGACAAAGCCTTCATTATAAACCGTTTTCTGTTACTGGCAACATTTTATATTTTATAAGTGTAATTTACAAACCAAAAACCATTGTTCTTCTGAAAGATTAAGTTGAATATTCTGCAATGATAATCTCTCTGATCTGCCACGAGACGGAGCTACAACGAGGTTCGTGTCCATGTGAAAATATTGAATCTGTAACCTACATTTTTTGTGCATTTTCGTTTCCCTTTAACATTGGCCCGTCTCGTCGATCACTAAGTTATTTTGTTTTCTAATTAGATTTACAGAATTGATGTATCTCCTTTCTTTTTTAGTATGGATTAACGTCTCTTGCGGAGTCTCTGGCCACGTCTTTGCAACAGTGAAAAAATATGTCAATCTAAAGTAAATCTTAATAATAAACACTCATTTGTGAAAATACACTCAAAGCCAAGAAGGAAAAAAAACGTCTGCCAACAAGTGTTATCACGTACTCTCATTCCTGCCAGGTAAATATTACAGGGTTTATCTGCCAGTTATAACAAGGGTGAGAAAAATGCGATAAGGTCCACGATGAATAAAACAATAGATGACAATAGATTATATTCACTAGACTAGTAGGTTCCCATAGCCAAACTTTACACCATTAGAGGTTTATTGGTCTTTGCTAGACAATAAGAGTACACACATTTATAATATAAACTTTCAAATAAGGTTATAAGGTAATATTTCTACACTTTTACTGCCATTTCAAATAACTAAACCTCAACTGTTTAAAGACATCTCTTTTGGATTTACATAATATTGTCTGAATTATCATGGGAAGGTGAAATATGGGCCCTTATATATACAAATGCTTTTAGCGGGCACTACGCGTTCTGTCTTTGGGCAATTCTTGTCGTGCTTTTTTTGCCCCTCAAGTGTATTTTTTTTACCCCTCTGGTCCATGATTTCTATCTCGTGACCAGCCTCTCCCTGTCTCTCGCACCTGTCAACACTTACATCAACTCGCGCCCGACGTGAGAGGCAGTGCCAGGGCGCAACAAACGTGACGTGGCGATTCTTTCATGTATCGCCAACGCTGCCCCGATAACCCATAATACACTTGTCAACGCAATACGACCCGAGTTATAATAAAACGCACTGGCTAGTTTCACTCGTAAAGCCGACATCTTTTCCATGTTAGATCCAATTATAAACATTCACTGGTTGAAAGGAAATTGAAATGCAGGTTTGCCAGTTTGCCAGAGGTGGCTCCACATTAAATATAACAGTATGAGCTGTTAACAGTCGAGCAGTGAGTGTTTGGAGATTGTGTACAGTACGCTCAGGTTTAGCGGTAATAGTTTTACACTTTACAAATGTATTCCCCTCATTTACAAATTGCAAAGTAATCTGTTCATGATGGTTTGGCACGAAATGAATGGGATACGTTGTGCCAATTGGTAACTTGTAACTCTTGGAAAGCGCAGATCTTATGCTCTATATTCCAAAGATAAAGACACAATGCCAAGACTAGCATTTGTAATCTTCTGCAGTGAAAGGTGCTCGATCTGCTGCTACATGTCAGACATCTGAGCTGTGCCTTTTCTGTTCTAACAAGCAACACTGAAGAAGGATTTTAGCCAGTAATCCCAAATTGATTTCTGGCTACAAGAACCCAGTATTTGTATTTAATCACTATTTTGCCCTTTAATAAGGATTTGCTGCGTCATCAACTTGGAATTCAGAAAGTAACTTGGCCTCGCCGCTTTTTATGGAGGTGAAAAGATAAAAATAACCACAACATATGTTCACACGTGTTAAACAAGTCGAGCTAATTTGGAAACTTGCTCTATTGAGTTCTAGTCAACTCTAATCTGGCATGTTTATTTAGTCTAAGTACTGATTTCGATGCCACAGCGATGGTTAAAAATGCTCTTTTTTTAGGTCAGGTTTTAAGATAATAGACTGACATTTTCAATTTGATTCAATTCAATTTATTTTTACACCCAAAATCACAACAGCGGTTGCCTTGAAGTGCGACAGTGAGAACAGAAACAATGTTCACAGGGACTTGGACCTCAGACAAATGTCCCAAGCTCCCCTGGTACACCCTCCTCCTCGGCCAGGAAAAACTACCTAACCTCTTTGGGAAAAAGTAGAAACCTTGAGGAGTTCCACAGTGAAGGAGAGATCCAACTCCCTCGGACGGGCATTTTCAACACAATAGTTCAATAATGATTGTACTTTCTCTTTATGGCACCATGATGTCTTGTACTTGCTCAAGGTTATTCTTAAACTGTTCAAGAAAAGGCAGAATTGTGTCCAGTTGATGTGATTTTCAAAAAAAAAAATCGATTCTTGTTCAATTGAATATCTAGGTTTGATACTAGTTTAACACAGAATAGTATCTGATTTTCTACAACTTTATAATCTCTACACTGCCCAAAACACTCCCCTGTCCTGCAATAATCAGGGACGTGCTATCAGTTATTGTTTTTAGTATCACTTGAACTACAAAACTCCCTCAAGTCAGGACTGCAAACCTTTTACACGTTTTACTTTGTGAAGATTTTATTCTTCTTTGCGCCGCTGCGTCCACTGTGCAGCCTCCACTCGCCGCCTCTTCCCTTCGGTTCATTCATGTCTGTGCCCAGTCGCTCTCTGTTCCCACACCATGACGGCGCTCTCTGCTCCGCTACATATCTGTGTCGGTCGCGGAGCATGTGTGTGCGGGGGCCTCGCACTGTGGCTAAGGGGGGGTCAAACCTACACGATTACATAGAGAAAATCCCTGTCTGCTCTCATTGATATGATGGTATGGGACGCATGGGGCTCCCTCCACCTGCTGCAGCTCAGGAATGACTCTCATAAAGATAGGTCTGTCCTCAGGTTGGCCTCGCCATCCCGCTCCGATCTGGTCCAACATTCTGCAAATTCCACTTTCCTCCTTGACAGCATCAGATAGGATCTTGAAGGACAAATGCTTTTCGTGCCTTCTGAGCCGCAACTGACTAAAATCACGCATGGATGTATAAATATCTCTTGCTTTATTAGTGTTGTACCAATAGAACGCTTGTAATTTTCAACACAAAATATTACTAGTGTCTGTGTTGTGAAATAGCTCAAGACCAAACTAAAACTATTCAAGTAAAGTCCAGTTTTGTACTATTTAACGATATCAATATGAAGATCTAGTTTCAATACTTGTTATGGTATTGATTAGACTCTGGTGGTCATCGACTTGGCAAATCTAATCTTTATATTTCCCTTGCAGAAAAATGTATTGCGGGCTAGATCTGATGTCTATTGGATGTTGGGACGGTGTTATGCCCAGTATCAGGTGTAGCTTTGCCAGAGAAGCATGTCATTGGAGAGAAATTCAATCTCTGCTCTGCTCCTGAGAGAGTTTGGCACAGCACTCACGACGGGCAGACAAAGCCCAGGTGCCACGTCAGGACATGTAATCAAGTCAATATGTCGGCGTGCTGACACGGCTAATGGTATCTTCACCGAGGAAGGTTTACAGCATAACTTAGTCCTCTGTTCAGCTGATTCTGAACGTTTATGCGTGTGATAATTATTTTATTATTATTTTATTTTATTTTTATCTTTATCTTTTTATTTTGTTTATAAGCGTTCTTCTATAAGTTATCTGTTCTTTCCCCCTGTATCCACTGCGTTGTAACACCGAAATATCCCCATGTGTGGACAATAAAGGATTATCTTATCTCATCTTATCTTATATCAGACTATCCACAGAAAGATTAAAGGAACCCTCATAATGGGCTATTAGTCGAATTTAATCGAGCTTGAGATTCAGTCACTGGGTTTTTAATCAAGAGGTCCACAGCCAATGCTCTGTCAGTAAAACTGTGGTTGGGAGCAAAGGTCAACATGGTTAAATTATGGCATTGATTCAAATTCTGTCTGTTTTTTGTTTGTGAAATCAATACTGAAAGACAGGTTTATTTTATTTTTGAAAATAAATTATTAAAATGGAATGAAAAATTGTGGTGAAAAAACATATGTGGGACTCGCCCTGCTCTGCTCATAACTGATTTTTACAGAAAAGAGATTTGGATCGAAGACATCATAATAATATGGAAATATGGCTGCTAACTGACGTGACTGAAGTTGATTTTTATGATGCATTCGTCTTATAAAGGGCTTGCAGATGTACAGTCTTATAAAGGGCTTACAGGAGCAAGAGCAAGTCAAAATTTGGTCATTTATTTTCTATAATTAGATACTATAAAGAGGAGAAAGAAATATCCTACAGTCAAATTACTAATCAGATTTTGACTTGTTTTACCATAGTAGACTGGGGCCAATCTGATATCAACTACAAGGCCTAAGTTTAGTCTAGAAATGAAAAATGGTATTATGTCTGGTTGGAGGTCTGTTGTGAATTGCTCCTAGTTGTAAATATGATTGTGCCCCCTGCCTTGTTTGCTTGCATGTTTGACACTGTCCACCATTACGCTTCCTGTGAGGCCCCTCCCGACATCAGCGGCTTCTTCTTCAGTCTGTGTGGCCTCTCTCTCTCTCTAATCTAAACCATCTCTACATCTGCCTCCCATCACCACTTCCAAAAACGTTTGAATCAACTCCAGACCCCAGGAACAAATTAATTAATGTCTGTTCTGCCCTGTCGTGTCTCTAAACTGTGTGCTAGTGTCCGTATGTTCCCTCTGGTGCGGTGCATGTCCTCTCTGTTCCATAATCGTGAGTGCAAACCCAAACACAGTGAAAGTGATCTCATTCTTACCTGCATTCCCCCATAATGATTTCAACCTGAGCGCAATAGTCTGCTTTTATTGACCCATCACTCACTTTATGTTTTGTCCACGGAAAAAATAAAAAGGAGAACAAAAAGTAGCACGCTAAAGGCACAAGTTGGGAGGTCCTATGTTTAATTACTCGTGCTTTCGCTTCATAAATTTAGGAACAGGGTTATTTTACAAACTAAAGAGGAACAGTTCTGTTGTTGTTGTGGAGTCCAGACGGCCATTATGCATAGCTCATAAAGAAATAGGAAAAACTGTAGTTAATCTAGGTAGTGTTTTATTGGCACTGGATATGCAGAGTAGTGTCTGTAAAGAGTACACAGTAGTACAATCTGCACTGGATATGCAGAGTACTGTATGTACAGAGTACACAGTAGTACAATCTGCACTGGATATGCAGAGTACTGTATGTACAGAGTACACAGTAGTACAATCTGCACTGGATATGCAGAGTAGTGTCTGTAAAGAGTACACAGTAGTACAATCTGCACTGGATATGCAGAGTAGTGTCTGTAAAGAGTACACAGTAGTACAGTCTGCACAGGATATGCAGAGTAGTGTCTGTAAAGAGTACACAGTAGTACAATCTGCACTGGATATGCAGAGTAGTGTCTGTAAAGAGTACACAGTAGTACAATCTGCACTGGATATGCAGAGTAGTATCTGTAAAGAGTACACAGTAGTACAATCTGCACTGGATATACAGAGTACTGTATGTACAGAGTACACAGTAGTACAATCTGCACTGGATATGCAGAGTAGTGTCTGTACAGAGTACACAGTAGTACAATCTGCACTGGATATGCAGAGTAGTGTCTGTACAGAGTACACAGTAGTACAATCTGCACTGGATATGCAGAGTAGTGTCTGTACAGAGTACACAGTAGTACAATCTGCACTGGATATGCAGAATAATGTCTGTACAGAGTACACAGTAGTACAATCTGCACTGGATATGCAGAGTAATGTATGTACAGAGTACACAGTAGTACAATCTGCACTGGATATGCAGAGTAGTGTCTGTACAGAGTACACAGTAGTACAATCTGCACTGGATATGCAGAGTAGTGTCTGTACAGAGTACACAGTAGTACAATCTGCACTGGATATGCAGAGTAATGTATGTACAGAGTACACAGTAGTACAATCTGCACTGGATATGCAGTGTAGTGTCTGTACAGAGTACACAGTAGTACAATCTGCACTGGATATGCAGAATAATGTCTGTACAGAGTACACAGTAGTACAATCTGCACTGGATATGCAGAGTAGTGTCTGTACAGAGTACACAGTAGTACAATCTGCACTGGATATGCAGAGTAGTGTCTGTACAGAGTACACAGTAGTACAATCTGCACTGGATATGCAGAGTAGTGTCTGTACAGAGTACACAGTAGTACAAGTACAGTCTGCTGTAGCGTGTTAGTTTGCCCTTCAATAGCCAAGGCAACTTTTATCTTATGCAAAATCATATAATGTGATGTTATTCAAGAAAAAGTTTCACCAACTCCTGTCCACTGCGATTTGTTTTTTTTTTACAAACACCATGCGAGAACACTCGTCTAATGATCTGGAAGCTGCACCAGACTGTGGCCTCGGACAAAGATCGAACTCTCTAAGTCTGGCCCCGGACTGGAGTGTTCACCCGGCGTAAGACTGGCTGAGCTGAAACGGTGACTTATACATAAAACAATATAATTATTATATTCAGATATTAAGGGGATTGTGAACAGGGAATTCCAATGCCTTTTGTTATATATTGTGGACCCTGGTATACATATGCAGCGCGACGTACCAGGCAATACTCAGCCCTAGGGATGGATGATATGTCAAAAAATCCTATCATGTTTTTCTACATCCTCTCTCCCAATTTTGATTTCATAACAATCCATGTAGTTAGTGCATTTATATATTTCATTAAAGCCATATGCAGCTCCTCACACGTCTCTGCGATTGGTTAAATTCAACTGTCACTCACTCAAAACATGGTGGAGGAAGAGCTTGTTCACACATTTATTTTTTCCCTGTATGGCCCATCCTCCATTGACTAAAATTAATATCTCACATTTTTTGGGATTGCCTTATCCTGAACAATAACAATGTTCAGACGATATTTTCACGATGCACCATGAATGTGCTAATGTGTATATTTAACCATCTTCACTATGTTTGCACTAAAAGCAGTTAGCACCAAAGCACACTCCTTCCTTCCTCGATATTCTAATGTTTTATATATTACCAAAATTACAGTTACTTTATTATCCTTTTTTAATGATATTCCTCCCACCTCTATGTGCAACTGGCCTTCCTCTGCAATGGAAATATAACACAGCAGTCTCGAATAGTTTTTTTTAATGCTTTATACTGTAACTTATTACCATAAGTCTGATAAAGCGTTCTCCTTACCACTGCTATAGCTGCTGTTCTAAAACAACACTCTGGATTTACAGCGGCGTGCTCTGGTCTGTCCTGCCCAGTGGGGTCTCTGTGGTTTCCCCCGCTGAGCTTTGGATGTGGCTTTTTATGTTGCTCTGAGTGGTAGTCATGCTTTTTACTGCACACCACTTTATGGAAATACCGACATGTGAAAAGATGAGTAACTTGTTTTCAAGGATGGAAAGTGTCAAAATGAGCAGGGAAGCGTCATTGTCAAACTCAATTCTGATTAATTGTTAACTGCGATGAATTTAGAGATATTGATGTTGATGAATGATTTAAATAACCCATATTTTTGTCGGAACAACTAAAACTGACCCACCTCTTCCACACAGGTGTAGTTTCACCCCTGCACAGTTCAGAGGGCACATTCCTGATCATTATTCAGATTCCACAGTGACTTTTATGAACGTAATTACGGGACCTTCTGATTTCTGTTCCAGTTAAGAAAATGTGACTGTGTTGGGGTTTAAGAGGAGAAACAGCTGCTCCCATGGGTGCATGAATAAAAAACCCTGCCAACATTTTCACCTTGTTGAGTCATTTTACCGACAGCAGAGTCCTCAGTGTTGGCCTGACTCTGAAAACAGACTTTTGTCCTGGGGTTTTGGAGTAACCTGTTGTTGAAATATCAAATTGAACTGGTGCAGTACACTGTAAGCAATATTTATTTTAAGCATGATGTATTTCTCATTTTTGCTGACAGTATTCCACACAAAAAATAAAAATACTATGTTAAATATTTAAAAAAATGTATCATGTAAATTTAAAATGCTCTCTTTGACACATTGTTAATATTCACATGCAGGATTCTTTTGACACGTAGAGCTTTTGAACTACTTTATTATTGGCTAAGTAAAACTGGGTAGCGCAGTCAGGCCTGGTGCTGCTTACAGTCTTATACAGTAAGATTACAGGAAGTAAGTATAAGTAACAGTTATTATTGGAAGCAGACCGCGCACAACGGTATGATTTTGTCACAAAGTGCTGCTTTTACAATATACTCTATGGAGGAAAACACAACTTAATCAGGTACCCATGCTTTAGTTATATGTGTGTTTGTGTTTTTAGTCTATTTACCAGATTTGAAAATGTGTAGAGTTCAGTGGTTCATTTGAGATGTTTAGCCATCGTTGTCAAATACTTTTTTATTCCATGGATTTTAACTCATCAAACACTTTTATTGGCCATTCTCTTTGGGCCATCAGTGAAGTTCATCTGCCTCTTGCTTGGACTGTATGTGATGCACCAATCTTACTTTTTCAGTCATGATATCGTGACCTTGAGCATTTTATTTCTTCTCCATTGGGATTTGACAAAGGCCGTTCACACAATCAAAACTGGGACTAGACCTGGACTAGATCAGGGCAAAACAAGGACTAGAACAAGACCAAAACAAGTCCACGAAAACAGTTTTAGGACCAGATAACGACCGTAGTAACTGAAAACTGTATTTCACTACAGTCTTTCTATGGCCAAAGAATTCTTCCCTTTCTGCTCTAACAAACACAAGACACGTGGTGAAAAGCTGGTTTTAGTGGTTGCTCTGCAGAGGCTTTAGTTTCTTTCCTAAATTAGGAAATTGATACACAGTATATGTGTGCCAAACAGTATAGAACTAATCTTTCTCATTAAAGTCTTACCTCTGGGAGAAACATCAGTTTGTAGCCCATCAACAGACACTTGTAGGGACTGTTCGTTCCTACTTTTGAAATCATGTTCAGGAATAAAGCTCAAACTGCTCTCAGTTTTGTGGCAGAGTTGGTGCTTAGGTGACAAAATACAGTATTGATGTTCCAATTGGTGTCACTAAAAATATCAAACTCAATTCCAATACCAAAGAAAGGGCCTGATCTCCTTTCAACACCAAAACAATAGCAGTTTATTCTCTTAAATATAATTATGGGCTGTGACACTACTTTCTAAAACCTTCTAAAATTTGTTAGGAAATATCTAAATCGTTCCATTTATTTAATCTTTGTAAGTGTTGCTACAGGATCATATAAGTATCTAGTTTCTATATATTTGATTAGTATATGGCAGGCATGTCCAAACCAGGGCCAAATACGGCCCTCAGACCAATTTTTGTTGGCCCTCCAGCTTCCTGCTATGTCGGCCCAAACTACAAAAAGTAGTACTTTTTACTGTGAAATTGGGAAAATTCAAGCATATTGATGTTATACCAACCCAATATTAATGTTCTAGGTCTAATTAAAGGTGTGGAGGCTCATCGCAAATACGTCAAATGCAACATTTCGAATGATTCACTTTGTCATTCAACAAATTCAACATTGTGAAGTTGTTTGTGGCCCTCTGCCCCGTTTAAGTTTCATAATGCAGCCCTTGGTGAAAAAAGTTGGACACCCTTGGATATGGTATGGATTTTAATTTTACAATGCTAATTCCAAGTTATATGGTGATTTTAGTTTTTGCAGCCTGCTTCATCAAACTTTATTCAAAATATTTGGCAGCTTCATCATTTTGTTGCTTGTTTTAAGATAGTGATACATTTGAAGTATTGTCTGCTTTGATGATTTCATAAAAAGGCATAAGCATATTCAACGCATACATTTTTGTAGCACTGACATATTCAACAGTCCTGTATTGCGAGCCGTACATCGCATATCGAGTCGAATCATGAGGTTTTCCCAGCCCTCTCGGTACTGATTAAAACACACACAACATTTGAGTTTACATTGAGTCACGGTCTTGATTTGGCTTGTGCTTTCTGGACAAAAAAAACCCACAACACTCGCCAGATTAGCTCTATAATCCTGCGAGCTTCACGTGTAATGGCCTAAAAGTGCCTGCACACAAACACACAGATGCATCACTGTCGCAGCGCACTCTGATCCGGCCACTTTGATCAGCTCCTCTGGCAACGTCCGACCATCCATCACGTTGTATGAAGCCAGCGGAGAAAAGGAAGTATTTGGACCACTACAAATCACTGCGTGTTTGTTACTCTAAGGTACAATGACTAACCCGGAGAGTATCCCACTGTCTTTCCACATCAGCAAGCAGAAGGGCTGTTAGGAGACCCTCGCTCTCATCTAACTTATCACCTGGAGGTCCCCCACAAACACAAATGACCTCGCCTTGACCTAAAGCGTGCGGTGCGGTCATTAAGTCGCTTTGAACTCGGGTAAAACAGTGACGAGTTAACCGGTGTGTAATGTTAGGCGTCTTTGTTGTAGCACAGTGGTTCTCAAGCTGTGGCCCTGGTGCTACTGGTGCATTTGCTCAATAAATTCCCATTCTTGCTTTGTCATATTACGACCACTTCTATCTTTTTCGATGCGAAGGAACTCGATTAAGGCTGCAATATTTTGATGATTCTATTCTTTGGAGTTATGAATTAGCCGTTTTAAACCCCTAAATGTCAGATTTTTACTAGATTTGACCCGGATGACGCTGATGTGACGAAGTGTACATGATTCCTGTGTGTTTTTGAAGTAATACTTGCGTCTTCTCTCAGCACATGTTTTGGAGTCTGTAAATAAGTCCAGATGACCATAAATCGATTTCTAGATTAGTTGGCGATGATCTTAATAATGATAATTAGTCGCAATATATCGTTTGAACACACAATGATAGTAGTCATAATCGTAGTCTCTATTATTATCATGTGCTCTTATACTAGTTCCGATAAAGGTTAAGATCATAAAACAATTCATGAAAAGTCCAAAATGTTTCTGTTCATAGTATGGCGGCCTGCGTGTTATTTTCTTCTGTATCAAACCTATTCAATTTAGTATTATTATTATTTAACTTGTTCACATTTTCTAACAACAAAATAACAAAAACTATAAAATGTTCTTGTATTGCGAGTAAATAGTTGTAATTATTGTGTGTTTAATCAACAGTTGTAATTGATTGAAACACTTCGGAGTCACAATAAGTTATGGTTGTGACATCAGAAATGAGGAAACACAGTGTATAAGTAAATGTAGGTTGTTAATAAAATCGAGGAGCCGTACAACAACAGTACTCGGTCTGTTTTCACTGGCGGTTTGAATGATGATCCCAACTTGGCACATTTGGACGTCTCAGCTTGGGAGTTCCAGCAGGACCTCAGCTGAGAAGGTCTGCCTCACAGTTCCTTCCTGTTATTTATAATGGCATAAATCAACAATATTGCACGTTTCCCATCTTTAAACCTCAGGACTTGTGGGGATTTATTCACGGCGGATGTGGCTGCCAGCGCCGCGTCGGGTTGTCGACGTTTTTGTGTGTGTTTTTTACACTAAGCTGTTGGTTGTCAGACACAGCGTGAACAAGAGGAAGGGAGAAGTGATGTGCCAATGCAAATGTTATCATACATTTGGCACGTCGGTACATTTCTGGAGATACGGATGTCTATTGGAAACTCCCAGGGAAGTGAACATTATGTTAAACTTTTGACAATATTGTGAGAGCTCTTTTGAAGATTTGTCATGGTTAAATTAAGGTGTTCTCATGTATGATAAAGAACTTCCTGAAAATTATGCAAAAACAGCTGATTTAAAATGAAAAAAACAATTTTGTGATCTTTCAACTAATGGTTTGTTTTATGTATTAACTTTAAATGGTAATGTTACAGTCCTTTATCTGTCCGATACTTAAACTTTAACTAATGTGTTTAAAGACACTTTCTGTTACTTTGGAGACAAGAAACATTTCTATTTGATTGCCAAATTATCATCTGATAATCCTATACTTGATGTAACAATATTCAAATTTCACGGTACAATATTATGACCATTTGCATATCATGGTACTATATTTATTGCAATATTTTGGAGAGACGATCAGAATTGGAGATAATTTAAGGTTATAATTTGATTTATTGTAACAATTCACGGTATTATTATGACAATACGACATCACAATATTTTTGTTATCGGTTTAGAGAACTGGTCAGACGACTTCTGCTTCACTCCACATGCAGATTAACACACACAAAACAATATGATTATGCTGACAGAGTAGTAACCCTCATGAATCTCGAAAAAGAGGTTGTGAGCAAATAAAGTTATGCAGATGAAATGATTTCTCCAATTGTGAGGAAATGTATCAACAATAGAGCAACAGACACAGACACAGACACAGACACAGACACAGACACAGACACAGACACAGACACAGACACAGACACAGACACAGACACAGACACATACACATACACACACACAGACACAGACACAGACACAGACACATACACAGACACAGACACATACACATACACATACACAGACACAGACACATACACAGACACATACACAGACACATACACAGACGCATACGCATACGCAGACACAGACACAGACACATACACAGACACAGACACAGACACAGACACATACACAGACACATACACAGACACATACACAGACGCATACGCAGACACAGACACAGACACATACACAGACACAGACACAGACACAGACACATACACAGACACAGACACAGACACATACACAGACACAGACACATACACATACACAGACACATACACAGACACAGACACAGACACATACACAGACACAGACACAGACACAGACACATACACAGACACAGACACAGACACATACACATACACAGACACAGACACAGACACAGACACAGACACAGACACATACACAGACACAGACACATACACATACACAGACACAGACACAGACACAGACACATACACAGACACATACACATACACAGACACAGACACATACACAGACACATACACAGACACATACACATACACAGACACAGACACATACACAGACACAGACACAGACACATACACATACACATACACATACACAGACACATACACAGACACATACACAGACACATACACATACACTAAAACCGGATCCAAGCATCTGAATATGCAATTTAACGCTCCCCTTGTCTTGCTGAATGTATATTGTTGTTATGCAGATCCTAACTCAAAGACCACATACCACTCTGCTTTATGATGGAGGCAGTTTGCTGCAGAAGCGCTCAGCCGTCATATCCCTCCTCCTCTTTCTCAGCTCATCAGAAGGAAGATTTTCTCTCTTTAGCGAGGAGGCCAATAACAATAATGAATAGAGGCCTGTTCCCCCTGATCCCAAGAGTGCACACTTGTCTATGTTTCTCACACTTATGAATAGAATTAACACCAGCTGTTTTTAAAGACGACCAGCTTCCTGACACTAGACATGTTTGCTATTGATATGCTGATGAGGGCCAAGACATACGGGTTTATTGTGCATGTGCTTGGGTTCTCAGACTAGTGGTGCAGCAGTAAGAGAACAACAGAGCTGCTGCAGTGTGAGGCTGAGGCGCTGCAGTGCCTCCAGAGCTTCTGCTGAGTCAGAGTCAAGCAGCAGTGATGAAGCAGCAAAACTCTGGGCTCAGCACTGACATCCTGTGGCCATTATTATAGTTGCATTGAAATAACAATTGACTGGGTTGAGACTATTATAGATATGTATATTTTATTGTTGTGGCTGTATTGTCTTGATACTGATACTCCATTTTGATACTGAGGATGAGACGTGATACTGATTTTGTTACCACAATGAAAATTAGGAGTTTTTCCATTAAGAATATATTGTATTTTGTTTTAAACTTTTAATTGCTATGGCAATGGATCTAAGACTATTCCACAACCATTCAGAAAAGATTCAAATTGGGCAAGGTGACCCTTGAAAAAGAGGTCTTGAGCTTAATGGGTTCTTACCTAGTTAATACATAATACAAATGTATGCATTTGTTTCATTATCAATACATAATCAACCTAGTTTCAATACTAGTAATACCAATACTAATATCTGGGTTTATTTGGCTGTTAAGATCATTTTATATGATAAACATTTTGGGCCTTAATAAAGTTCAGTGTGGCTAATAAACCACAATAGAGCTGAAAATAATCACTGATTTGTAAAGTTTGTTTTAACTGTTACTCAATAGGATCTCATAAAAATGCCGAAACATGTGCAGCACCTGATGGTTGGTCCTTTATAAGTAAACTGCATAAATTACAAATGTGACTTTTTTTCTCTTTGCAGAAAAGCTGTACATTTCCACTGGTCGTGACCTTCGTCGAGCCCTGTTTTCCCTCAAGCAGATATTTCAGGTAATGATTGATTTACTCAGACACAGATTCGGTCCTTTATGTTAATGTCTATTTTTACACTCTGCATTTTGACTCATTTGCACTCTCTGAACAATCAGATTTTCGCCTGCAGACACACAAAAGGACATGGGAACTCAGTGCTTGGATAACCTGGAGAAGGGGGAAGTGTGGAGGCTCGTACGTTAGATTTAATTTTGAGCAAAAATAAACCAAATTAGCTGGAAATATTTGCTCAAACTTACTAAAGAAATTGGATACTTACAACAGCAATTCAGATTTTAGACTTTGCTTTAACCACGTCATTCATTTCATTCTCTGTCCATACTTAGTTAGGCTAAAAACAACAGCTAAAGAGTAACTGCATCACATATGAAAATGAAATCATGTGTCCTCAGTTGATTGGAAGAAGTGTTGCGTGCATGTATTAGTCTCTAAGCTGTCGTTTCTATATTTTATCTTGTGATTTTATAAACTTAGCCAAATGACTGGAGTTTCCATCACAACTCTATAGCAACATGTCCATGTGCTTCAGAGACAGGCAGAAGTTCAGGCTCCCCACAGTGTCTATTACTATGCATCTGTCTCTACTAACCCTACTGTACACTTCATATGATTGTAGAAACCTCTATGTTGTTTTAAATTACAAAGCTACTGACGGAAATGTGGGAGGCAGATGGTTTTCTAATTGACACGTTGTAAAAGCAAGATGTTAAATTGTAGCTGCTACATTTCACAGTAAGATTAATTGCAATTGAATCAAAATCACAATTAAAAATGACACAAATCACAAAAGCTGCAATTTATCAACATTTTCGTACTGCATTTTTTAAGTTCAATAATTTCCTCCACAAACATATTCTTCATAAAAACTGTCTGTAATACAATGTGTTTAGTTTGTCAATTTGTAACAACCCAGGAAAAGAAATAACTTTGAGGAGAAAAGCCAGAAAAGTGACACCTTTGACAAAGCCAGTTTCTCTGCTCAGAAACGTCTTTTATTTCACAGGACGACAAAGACCTGGTCCACGAGTTCGTAGTGGCAGAAGGACTCACATGTTTGATCAAAGTGGGCGCTGAGGCCGACCAGAACTACCAGAACTACATCCTCAGGGGTACATCCGCCTTCTCTCACACATCGAATTCCGAGCACGGGCCAATCGGGGAGGTCATTAATCAGCCCCATGTTTTCCGCTCACTTCTCCCTGGACCACATGTGCTGCTTATAAACACCATGTAAATTGATGATCCTTCGTTCTCACCCTCACGTATAAACAAGATGAAAATTTAGCGACCTGGATTTTCTGGACGTTCGGGCGAAGTCTTAACAACTGCCTAATTGATCTGTCCCCGATGATGAGGTGAAAGGTCTCGGGTGGAGCCAGTGGGAGTGTGCTGAGTAGGTTTAAGTGCAGTTCAAGTGTTTGCTCGAAAGTCTCCCGTCCACAACCTGCTGTGAGGGGCAGGTCAAACATACTGAAGTGGCTAATAAAATACAGGCAGGATATTGCAGATCATAAAACTAATTTCCCCCTCTTCTACCTCTTCACCTTTACATAAAACATCAGGATCGCTGCTGTTATACTAATTTTGTACACCAATCATTTGAATCTGTACAGTCATTGTTTCTCAAATTCTATATAAATTCATGTTTTTTGTTTTCTTATAATTACGTTTTTTGGAAAAATATGGTGTAATCCTTTACAGTTATTCAAACATTCAACGGTAAGTTCACACAGCAAAAGCAGAAGTTGGTTTTAAAATCTGTCTAACTAGTTCGTAGCGCTTACAAACACATTGTTAATATTCACATGCACATTGTCACCGGGGTACACCCAAGCATAGCCAATCAGAGCGCTTCTTTCGGCCCTTACTTCCGGGTTTACGGGAAATAAGATGCTTTACTACTGGCCACAGACAACACGTGGTGGTCTAACTTTTTTACAAAATGCTCCGTCTACAAGATCTCTCATTGGTAGAAAACACAAAATGTACTTTAGAGAAAATAACAAGACCTTTTTGAATAGAATTAAGATACTATGTCTTTGTACTGATCTAGTTTTACTTTGCGGGAGTAAAATACCTCAATAGAGACACTGTGTCCTATTAAAACGATTGGAACCTGTTTAGACCCCACCCCTTCATTTTCCCCTGAGAAGAAAATATCAAACGATCAGAGGCTATCTACAAACTGTCTCTTTCTGGTAATAAAACCTCCCTTTTGTGTGTTGCTCCTCTAAACAAATCATTCCTGCACATGCTTCCTCATCAGCAAGTCTTAAAACCACACACTCCAATTAGATCGAATCTCCCCCAGAAGCCCTTCTCCCCAAACCTGTTTCAACTCTTGACCTAATTGTGAGCGGAGCAGCTGAGGAAACGGGCTGTAGTAGATCACTCGTGCCGTGAGCCGTGGCGCTGGATGCTGGGGCGCAGATGGACGCGTCAGGAGTGTATAGAGATCTGGCGGCTGTAGCGCTGACGGCCTCCAAAAAAGGGGGAGACTGATGCTGCGAGGAGTCCCAAAGGGGGAGTAAATTAGACCCTCTCGCTTTCACACGTGTACACAGAGAAACTCAAAGGTGTAATTGTCCCGGGTGCTTCACATGTGGGGGTTTTCACTGTAATGTCTTTCATGTTTGGGGCAGTGTAGAAAAAGCAAATTGGAATGTGCTTTTTGAGCCCAAGTGTCTGCTGTGCATTATAAACTTCTGGACATGACATTTTCAGATGCTTTTGTGTAAAAAGATCAATCATATGACAAATATATCCAATATCTATTTTACACATGCTCCCGTTTATAACATTTCTACAGTTTACACATTAAACTTTTGTCCAAACTTAAGACAGTATCATTATCTAAAGCATTACCTATGTAAGAGATGCTTGTGGTGGTTTGGACCTGGCTCTGCCCTTAGACCTTTTCATAGAGACCCTTTAATAAAACAATAAAACATTCAACTATTATGGAATGGAGGCAAAAGTGAAGTGGAACATAATGTGATTTCAAAGGAGAAACTGTCATTAACCTCAAAATATCACAAAATATGAAATACGAAAATAATCAAATATGAAATCAAGGTGATTTTGGTAAACAAAAAACACTTCGATGCATAAGTGATATCAGAGCCGGGTTTAAAGACACTTGGGATTGTTTTATTTTTATTTAATAAGGGATTGACAAAGGCCAAATCCTGATTTGGTTTTACTGGAAAAATACTTACAAAAGCGCTGACCTGACAACACTTTTTCATTTTACCTACAGATATATTACATACCTTACCACAAATTATACATTTGGAGGCTAGAAAATAGTATTTCGTAATAGAAAAGCAAACAAACTGAAATTTCTACTCTGGAAATTCAAAATGGTTGGTTATTTTTTGCTATAAAGATCTGATTCCAGTTAAATATTGAACATGTTTTTGGGTGTACTTCAAGTCGCTTTCATTGGGTAATTCTGAACCTTCTGATGACATACAGAACATAAAAGGTCTTTAGCTTTTGTTATTTTTGTTGAATTATGTTTTTTTTAGTCATTCTTGAGTCCTAGTCCGAGCCTGGTTCAGTCCCCTTTCCATACATTAGTAATATTTGCATTCCAAAAACATTTCTGAGAACACATTTTGAACAAGTTTTCTCTTTGGCCCCAGTTAGTGCTCCATCATAATGTGGGTAGAAGGCGGGTGCTTATCCCCCGTAGCGGGCCCCTTACACCTGGACCACAGCACTTCCAGGCCTGGACCGGGCCCATCGGAGGGGCCCGTGGGAGCCCAGTGTGTGCCTCTAACAAACCATCAGGCTAAATGGTGCTGAGGTCATTCCTTTAGGGGCAACGTGCCATCTGGAGGGGCACATGTGAATAAACACAGTCGGGGAAGTAGAACGTAAAACATAACATCACAAGTCAAAATATTAGAATTTCTTTCACAATTTAATGAATGTAAGTGTTATTCTAAAAGATTGGAAGATTGGAACACGTTGTAAATGGACACAAATGAACAAAAAGCATAAAAGTTTGTCCATGAAGGAACATAAACAATATATCATGTGTTAAAACCATTATTGAATCAAAATCCATGTATTTTGAAATTCATAGAAGCCAGCGACACCTCAGTACTTTGGGACATGGGCAAGTTATCTAAAACAAATATAAATGTGTCATGTTTATTTAAATTTCGTCTAAAATGTGGTTACAAAATGGTCAGGAATTGTCAAAGAGAGAGATGCAAGCGGTGGATAAAAATAAATGGTAAATAAAAAAATGGTTCCCAAGTTTAAAATATTTTTCCTCCACTTGCAGGTAAAACATAAATAATTTAAATAAAGTTCTTCTAGCAGACTCACCGTTTGTACCTGCAACCTCAAAGTAAAGGAAAAATATTTTTAAATTAGAAAATTGGGCCATTATTCTTATTATTTTTGCTTTCATCTCAGGGCTTCTGTGAAGAAAAGCAGCACAAGGAACAAAGACACAAAACAAAGTGTACAAAACTGAGCAAATCAATCGACTACAGTTATACAGACTTCTCTTCCTTCATTTGTTGACCTTTGACCTTATTCCGCCCTAAACACTTTTGCCTCTTTTTGCCACGGATCGGATCGGCACTTCTGTTGTAACTAACTCTGTTCAGTGGAGAACGAGGAAAAAGTCTCACCGCTAAAATATGCTATAAGTTGGACGATTTGTGTAAAATGTCCAATGTTCATGTGACCAACAAGTCAACAATGCACCGATTCACTTAGTCTGTGTAGATCTTATATTCTCTCCCTATGCAAACTTATACAACCAGTGGATGATGTGGAATAATATGAATCACTTAATAATTTATTTTTTCAATCGCCTTTTAAACAATCTAAACCAACACGGACTCAAAGCACACTTCAACCAGTTCAATATTTAATCAGGTCCGACGGACAAACCTGTGAAAGACATTAAACGTATGTCCAATTCGGCAACAACATACTTGCTTTTCGAAAAAAAGTCCACATTTTGCTCCTTTTAGTCAGCTGTGTGCTGTCCACATACATTTTGACCCTTTTTTCAACACCAGTAGCCATAATAACTAAACGCTGCTGACAGACTGCAGGGGTTGCCTCAGCCGTTAAATGAAAACAGCTTGTGCAAAAGGTCAGAATAGTTTAAGCGTCGCACTCCCGCTCCAGTTAGACGAACAACACAGGAACAAGCCGAGAGACGTCCACAACACGTTTTCGGTGGATCAGTCTCCGCTTTCCGATGTTTACCAAAACTAACAACTACAACCAGGTTTTAATGGGCGGCTGTAAAATTGTGAGCCGGCTGGATTAAAGGCAGACCAATTGCAGTTGACTTGAAGTAATTATGCCCCTCTTTGAAATCTCCTGACATTCCTCTCTATAAGCTTTGTTTTGAGCTTCACTTTCTCTGTTGGCGCTTTTGAAAGGCCGTGCCATTTCGCTCTGTTTACACAACACGCACCATCTCCAAGACTCTCCAAATGAAAGATGATGTTTTTGTTAAGTGCCTCACATTACAGAATCACATCGTTGTTCATGGTATATGTAAGGAAAGGACACACGCACAAAGACATATCGAACGTTTATGACCTGTTTTGAGAAAAGGTAAAAACACAGGAAATGTAATGAAATGTCTTGAAACATATAGTCATTTTTCTCAACTGTTCTTCAAAAAAAAAAACGGCGTAATTACTAAAACTTTTATCTTTAGGGCGATACATGGAACAGAAAATACTAAATAAAAAGACTAAAGTATCATGGATTAGTATTATATTGAGTTTAATTAAAATATGTACTAACCCTTTTTGCATTCTTGGTGTTAGTATTAGTTTGTATTTGGATTATATGTATTTATCCATAACTTTTATTGAATATACTTACTTACAGATACAGGAAATTAAGTGTACATTTTCTGGTACACCATCTGCCTGTCTCCCTGAAGGCCTCATTGCTTCGCTTTGAATGCTCCACACTACGGCATTAAACATCTTTATCTCCACGGAGACGAGCAACTCAGACCCGTTGTGGTAATGTTGTTTAATCAATCCAAACATGTAACGACGCCTCTTTTATGTCATATCGTGGCATATTCCGTGCAAAACAATCGCATCTCCATGGAGACAAGCAGATGGCGCGCCCTCCACCGATGAAGCTACACATATAGCACCTTTAAAGAAAACATTCACACAACTTTATCCCGAAACGTGTGACCGTTCTTTTTCAATACAATTACATACATGGCAGACGGCACTGATGCATTGCAGGCGGATGAAAGGAAAATGGAGTTACATTGTGAAGACTCTTAACTGCTTTGAATAACTCATGGTCATACATCATTCGGGCCGTTATCTCTTCCTCTCCCCTGCCTCGGTTGGACTGTTTCCAATAACGCCACCATTATATTGCCATAAGTTAGCCACCTGGACCTCCGCATTTCTTCTTGAACCGCGAGCAGAGATAATATCCTTGACTTTTCGGCCCCGTGACCGATCTCAGTTAGATTTTTAGCTTGTCTTGTAACATTAGCGCGCCGCAGCTCCCTTTGCGCAGTACCCCGAAAAACACAGGACCCCATTGTTTTCCATCTCTGTGGTCGTCTTTTGTGTGCCGAGGCGTAAAACGTTACACATCCATAAACGAATCGCACTTTTTAAAGGAGTCCGGCCGAACAAAGTGCCGGTCGCAAAGTCGTATTGCGTTACGTTTGAATAGAGGACTTTATTGCCGGCCATTGTGGACACGTTCGTTTAAAGTCAGAGCTGTGTAACAGAACTCCCACTTTTGTTAAGTGAAAAGCCAGGCCCGCTAACGGTTAACAGTGCGAGTTGGACGCCAGCGTAGGAAACAGTGTGTTGCCGTCTGCTTCGGCCAATAGTCTGGATAAACGTTCCACTCCTGTCTGGGCTATATTTGTAGAATCTGGTTCAGTACAGGTGCTGTGACTTCCTTGTTTGTGTGAGCAAGTAGAGGGTAGAAGGACACAAGGGCAAACCGATACGCCGATACGTTCTCGACAAAGGAACTGCTGACACATGTTCAGCTGTGAGAAAGAGTTCTCCACAAAGACTTGTGTAGTGGGGGAAATGTGATGCCTGCCATGTAGTAAGATCCCATGGGAAAACGCTGATGTTTTCAGATCTGGACCGTGCCCTTCTCAGGTGGGAAAACGTCCTTTAAGTGAAGCTTCAAATATGTTTGACATCGGTGTCGATATAAAGTAACAAAGATACAATGTAAAGTA
The DNA here is from genome assembly GCF_026437365.1 of Eucyclogobius newberryi. NCBI lineage: Eukaryota > Metazoa > Chordata > Actinopteri > Gobiiformes > Gobiidae > Eucyclogobius > Eucyclogobius newberryi. The sequence goes on along the minus strand of NW_027315945.1, from coordinate 26,885,187 downwards.
CTACAACTCTCAATAAAGAATGTTTTCCATCCAGTATTAACTTATATAATACATTTTTTGTAGTTGGTTGGAAGATATGCAACATTTGAATATCGAGTATGTTGTTAATGATTGTTAAAACAAAGCTACAAAAAATAGCCGATTGGTTAAAAATGAAAAATAAAAAGGTGATGTTGAAAACTAAGGAGATATTTTTACACTTTTGTGATTAATATTATATACTTTTCACAATTGTTTGATGATTAAAACTCAATTAACAAGTTTAAAGACATCATTCATTATTTTCTTCTTAACTTGACAAAACAACCCACAGCCAAAACATCCACAACATTGGTCTGAGCAACAGTATTTTCTACCCTTTAGTACAGATTTGCATGTAGTAGTAGTAGAAGTACCGTATTTTCCGGACTATAAGTCGCACCTGAGTATAAGTCGCACCAGCCAAAAAATGCATAATAGAGAAGAAAAAAACATATATAAGTCACACTGGAGTATGAAATGTGGTTGCAAGTGTGAAAATAACAAATAATATCACATATAAGTATAAGTTTATGAAAATACAGTATTCAGAATTTGGAATTCAGAACATGTGAAAACTGCTCAAAACTCATGTATAAAATGCTGTAATGTGACTATTTAAGTACAGGTTTTATAGTGTCTTTATCTTCCACGTCTTACCTCCATTTATCAAATATAAATTTAGCAGCACTTTATTGGCCTGTACTCTGGATTATGTTTTGCAAAAGTCATAAAAGTCATAATCCGTGGCTTGAGAGCACACATTACAACACACCTTTAATCGCGGCACATCTCAGTTGAAAATGCAGACGACCTTTGAGTGAACTGAGAGCTTCACGTGTTGTCATGTTTTTGGTTTGGTCTGGGTGACGAGACACGCCCCGCCCTGTGCCCCCCTCAGACACACAGACTTCGGGATCTCCTCACGTGAACAGACCCATCTGAACCCAATCCAGCGCCACCTGCCTGACCCACATCCGCCCTCGCTCCTCGGGATGAGAGCGTGAGCGGGGCAGCGGAACACCACCCCTCCCTCACTGCACATTCTGTTAGTTACAGGATTTAACTTTGATTTTTTTTTTTGATTACTTGTATTAGGCTGAATTGAAGACCAAATAAAAAGCTACTGTATGTATCACTTCACTATACGAAAAAATGACCATGTTTCAAGTATCATTCAAGACATTTTCAAGAAACACCAATAGAAAAAGTAAAATAAATGTTTGAGAATTTGAGACATTAGTTTGAACATTTTTCTTTTCAGTAAACTTTTTCTAGGACTGCACTGCACAATACATTCCGAATCAGATACATTTACATACATTTACATACAATTTAACCAACACTAGTAGGAACTTGCTTTGGTGATATGATGCAACATGAAACAATGAATAATAATGACACCGCAGGCATCTGTACTTAGTCCTATGTTGGTTATGTTTTGGTACTGAATTGCAAGTTTTTCGCTAATGCAATAAGAAGAAACAAGAAACCAAATGTAGAGGTATAGCAATGGCTTTGTAGTGTTCTTTTCTTATAGTTTTACTAAAAGTTACTTCTGAATATTAGTGTATTCCAAGTCGCCAAGTATATCCACAATTATCAAAAATCTGCCTTTTTTTTGCCATCATTATTTACCACTATCTTTATAGTTTTGTGCAGTGCCACAACTCTAAACGTAGGGCTTTAGGGCTTGAATCGTTTAGTTATTTAGTGGTGGATGGAGTCTTAGTCAAGTCTATGGCACATTTAGTTGACCAAAGTGCTGAACAGGAGCACTGTCAACCACAATGTGTATTTTATTTGGATTAGAAGGATTCTGGAGTAAATTGTGAGTGTATTCATCCATTATGTACACGTAAATACACAGTTAAAACCAATACTTTTCTGAATACATTGTTTTCATTGCACAAAATCCTTTGAGCTTGTTGTCTTGTGAGATCAGATATTTGGTCGGATCGTAGAGAGACACTCGACAGATTTGAGAGCTTTTACCAGCTCCACATGCTCCCTTTTTATTTGAGCCAATCCATTCACAGTCAACCAAGAATTTCGTAGTCAACAACAGTGCGTTAAATATCTCCAAACCCTCTCCTCTGTAAATGATTGCTGCTGCTGCTGCTGCTGATGAGGACAGTTTACTACCGGCCCCAGCAGCTCCTCTCATCAGCTGCTCCATTGTTCATAGTTTTATTTGGCTGTCTGTGGGGAGTTTGTTTGCGCTGCCTTCCTCTGTAAACCGTGTCAGATGCTGGCAGGCGCCTCCTCTCTCCTGTTGGTTTACTGTACGCAGATATGTGCAGTTATTTTGGCAGTCGTGGTGCACGACTGGCAGAGCCCCTGTGTCTGACTCTAATAGCCTGGCTCATTAGCTAAACGTGAAATTGTCTCATCTTGTTTATGTCCAGTGAGAGCGCAGTAATTTCCCCCCCCGTAATAAAGTTGTCTTTATGAAGTAGACCTACAATAAATCAGGGCGCTGATTATATACGTGGTAATGACATGACAACAGAAAGGAAAGTGTGTTAGTAAGTAGTTGTACATGTGTTACGATTTAATAACGCTGAGCTGAACTACCGCACTTCTGTGTAGAAATGGTTCGTGGAAATCTTCAAAGCCAATGTTCCAAAACAATAGACAAAAAGGAAAAAAATGAGTCAAGCACATTATTTTAGACTTCTGGAATTGATTGTGTTGCATTGATAACAAATGTGTTCAGACCTGGATTCAAACTCAACCTTTATTCTGAGGTAAATGTAATTATAAAATCGATACTTGGGCTTTGAAACTCGGCTGATGTCAAGTGATACCAGAATACTTTCTTTAAAACAACTTTAACGTGTTATCATATTAGTCATGCACTCATTACAGTAACTTTACAACAGCAACATTGTACAAATAAATGTAGTGGCTGAATTCTGGAGGATTTCAGCTCTGCTATTATGCTTTTTTCAAGGACTTACTTGAACTAGTACTTGAACTATATCTTAAAGGCGTAATGGATGATTTTTTTGCCCAAATCTGAGTCTCATTTCCTCGTGGCGTGGACTGCCGATTAGTCCTGCCACGTATCAATCATAAAACGCACCTACTGCTCACCTGCAGCCGCGTGAGTCTCGTCCCCACGAGCAGCACGTTTCCCTGTGTCCAAACGCATGGATCTATCATAATATAGTTCCCTCAGTGTACAGGACAAAATTAAGACGGAGAAAGACAGTTCGAGCTGGCTCAAAAGGGACGAAAATCTACTTGACACGAGAGATGCGATGCGATCCGTCGCGCTAATAAACAAACGCAGGTGTGTGTTGTGTCAATCCGCACGGGGAGTGCGCGTTCTCAAATCGGCAAAAAATCGTCCATTACGCCTTTAAGTAGATTAAGTTAATTGTAAATCATGATATTGATGTAAAACGACTTAAAAATAGAAAGAGGTCCATTGATTTCCTGTTCAAAACTGCAGAATTGATAATCCTTCACTGTAACAGGCAGGGAATTGGTCATTTACGTGTTTTTGTTTTTTACATACGTGGCATTTTTGAACCATCAATGTCACTATGAGTCTTCATTCTACAAATAATCTCAACTAAGCACGGGGATGTGGGTGAGAATAAGAGGTAGGTTATTGTTTTGGTTTTTCTTTTGGGGGTGGGGGGGATTGTAGGTGAAAACATGTATTTTCTGAGCACTTCAGCCTCAGTTACAATACATGATTATTGAAACACGCGGGAGTCAAAATACAACTTTGAGGGAAATAATGATTCGGAAACACCGCTGCAACAAGGTTAAAAGCTCAATAAAGTAGATTCTATATAATTGACTGTGTGGAAGATCAGCATCAGAAGGCTGGGAATCGATAATTAAATTCATGACATTTTCATGTATCGTTGCAACCAGTAAACGTGCTGAACCTTGTGCACTCCAAAAATCTGTAAACCCCAGACGGTTTATACAGTTACTTTTTCTATATGCTCTGTGCGGTAAAGCTATTTCAAATATTTCACCTGACTTAACGCGGTGGTCTGCGTGTGTCTACGCTCAGGGAGGCCCACTCTTAACAAGATAAGCACAGACTAAAAGTAGAAGATGTGGATCATCTCTCAAAGCCCAGCTAAAACAAATGGAGCAGCTTGACCCAGTTTTGATGAAATCCAACAAAATAAACAGGTCTTGAGGGAGCGACGGGTGCGTCAGGGAGTAAGAACTGTAACTGTAAGAATCACAGTTATAGATCTGCCTGAATCATTGTCTCAAACTTAAAAAATAACAACAACAAAATCTAAATTTCATTATCAAAACATAGTCATAAACTGCAATAAAAAGACAACTGCACGCATACACAAAAACATACTTTTCATTAAATGTAAAAACATGAACGTTTCAACAACAATTGTAATATCAATTCTGAAGTAAAAGTGGATAAAGCTGCAGTACCAAACGTTTCTCTCTTCAGCCGTACTCTTCAGCTTTCCATCTCCATTTTTAAAACGTTTTATCGATCGCAAAATCGTTAACGATCTGTGTACATCACCGCAGCGGATTAACTGTGCGTTGGTGGTCGACCCCGCTTCATTCCTCCGTCTGCAGAAAGCTGCCTCTTAAGCTGTGGATGTTTAAATACCTGCATCCTATTTTCTTCTATGGCCCATAGGCATTATTCCTGGCCTATTGGCATTATTCCTGGCCTATTGGCATTATTCCTGGCCTATAGGCATTATTCCTGGCCTATAGGCATTATTCCTGGCCTATTGGCATTATTCCTGGCCTATAGGCATTATTCCTGGCCTATAGGCATTATTCCTGGCCTATTGGCATTATTCCTGGCCTATTGGCATTATTTCTGGCCTATAGGCATTATTCGTTGAGTAAATCGTCTGAGCTTAGACCCGATTTCACGACGCTGAGGCTGGCACACAGGTTAACAAATGGGCTTGTTAACCTGGGGCTGCAGGTGACTGGCAGCAACCCGTGCCAGTCAAGTATTCTATATAAAATGCACAAATATTCCTGCTTTCCCAGGCTGTTGGGTTTAAATGAGTTACAGGCGGCCGTTCACACTTCTCACCTCTGCAGTGGTCAGGGAGCAGCCCTTTCCGGAACATTCCTCTGAAGGCAATAGCTGCGGTTTCACAAAAGGCCCTGAACAAACCACCAGCCCATCTGCCCCTGCTTCAGCTTTACATCCTCCAGAACTTCCCCTCTGCAGCACGCTTTATGTTTAATCCACTCTTTAACCCGGATGGCACGAGTTATACAGGCCAAGTTAGAACGTCTTTTAAAAATGAACTTTAGAAGGTTACTGGGGGCAAACTGGTTCCATTCTCCATTTGGTATTGAAATAAAGTCCAGGAATAGAAAAGGGTTTAATGGGATCGTAACATAGCTTGCACATTATTGTTTCTTTTCTAGTATGTGAACTTTGTACCTTCACTAAAACTAGCTGGTTCTCACACTAAATCGTTATTGGTTCAATTTGAGGTTTTGCGTGGTGAAAGAGAGAGTCCTATAAGCTCAAGATTTCCACAAGGTCATTTCACACTGTAGATTCGTTAGTTTACCCAAGCTTCTTTCCACCACTTTTGTTGTAAATTGGTGTGAGACAGATCTTCCCCGTTTGTTCCAAGCCTGACAATAGCTGCTGTGGCTTGGTCCACGCTCACATTTTGCGTGATTTTCTGAAGCCCGTCCGTGGGCCTCTTTCATATAAGCTTCACTACCTTTCTGAAAAAAAAAGAAAAAAGCTTGGACTCTCCTGGGTTAAAGTAACAGGTTTTGTTGCACTCGTGGTAACAATTGCGTGCAGTTCAACTCGTAGGCCATCGCAGTTTGAATCTTTAATCAAATAAAAGTGTGAGAGTGCTCTCCAGACGCCCAGACCGCTCATTGAACACTTCCAACTTTCTTTTTCAGGCCTTAATCTTTCCTCCTCCTCCTCCTCCTCCGCGTTCCCCTCCGCTCATAATGGCTTTACATTTAAATTCTAATCACCGCTCTTTGAAGGCGGCTCATTGTTTGCCAGCATCTCATTTACGTGACATCCATTCGGAGCGACTTAGCCCTGTTATTGTTGTGAGGTATGGTGCACAGTTGATCTTGATTACTTGAATGGAGGCCCACGCACATTTTTGGCCCGGCACCAGCCTTTGCCCTGTGCAGCCTCAGCACTCACATGTTCTTCCTATTAACCTTCTTTCAGAGTTATTGATGAGCGTCTTTGGGAGAATTTAAAACAAATCCTCAGGTCTGGACACTGTTTGCCGCCCGAGGTTTAGATTCTTTTATAACGTCCCGGTCAAGGTAGCGCAGAATACATTTTTTGCATGACTAATTTGACCACAAGTTTATGGAAACAATGGTTCACAAACGTGGCTGTTTAAACGCCATTAAACATTTCCGAAAGCTTTTTTCGTAGCACAACATTGCACATAACGACGTCCAGTAAATCTTTTTTATTTTTTTGAATGTTCAGCATTGCAAACAAAATATGTGGGAATCAAACTGTTTCTTCTGCTAAACTGTACTTGAGAGGCATTTTTATGAAGCAGCACATTTTAGTAAATGGATAATGACTATGCGGTCTGGCCATAACTGTTTTGAGGATCGTATCCTCGCCGTATCTCAACTGTCCACTATATTAAATCTACACACGATACAGGCTTCCAGTGCAAGTTTATTTGACTTGGCTGGGAGTCGCCTGTATAAAGTCATCTCTACCTATCAGCAATATCTTTAAAAATGTCTTATGCAAACATGTCAGAGTGATCCCAAAGTCATTGCGTCGGGGATGACGGGGGGAGAGCGGGCGCAGAACGTCTCGTCTGTCAGCAGCAGAACATTCAAACGGGGTAGACTGGTATAATGGTGCTCTTAAAAGGCTCATTACAGACACCTATCTCCTCACTGATGTTTTCTGTGGGCATTCCTCGTGCCGCTCGACATCAGTGCGAGCCACAGGTGCAGCGCCGAGATAAAAGCTGTGTTTGCCAAAACCACGAGCTGAAACAAGGACATCGGACTTCTAGATAAAGAATGTGCTAAGATGTCAAAGGACTGGGCGTTTAAATGTGTGCACCATTTTTGTTTGGAAGGTACGCCATGGAGATGTTTTTACTTTGTCTAGAATGTTCCACAGTGTAGAGCAGGTGACACCTCAATGGAATAAATAGATATATAGCTATGTTTTGGGCTATACTGTGGAACATTGCAGATAAAGCAACATTATCTCCATGGAGACAAGCAGGCTGCAGACCCTCCACCAGAAAAGTTACACAGAGCACCTTTAAATCATAATTCAAAAAAAAAAGTTATCTATAAGAGAGCAATTTCTGTAACCATTGAACAAATAATGAGCACGATACCAACAAATAATACATTAACATTAACATTTATTAATTTACTCATTATTCATTCATTCATTTACATTAACATTTAAATCAAATTCACATAACACAGACTATTACAAATAATGGCAGTATTTTGGAGCTTTACTGTTATCACCACATTTCTCTGCTTTCGCAACTAATGCTTATGCAGAATTTCATGGAGCACTTAGTAGCTCCTGTGGTCAACCACAGACTGTAGCAGTGATGTCAGAGGGCCGTCATTCTGCAGTTTAATAAATGTTATGTTTTAATACGAATGTTAAAGGAGACTTAGTGCAGGTTCAGGACATTCCAGGTTCCACAGCCAAAGTGGATTATTACCTGAACAAACAATAAAGTTGCCACTGAAAACTATTTGATTTAAAGGATTTGGTGGATATATATATTAAGAAGCTCATTGATACCCACACGTCCCTCCAACGAAAATACAGAAGCTGCACAGAGGAATCCTGACTTATCTCCACCACATTAACACTGTAATGCTATTTAAGAAGAGTGAAAATATGTCTTACTGACACAGCCACACAGTCAAAATACGCTGCAACTATTTTTAACCCAGAATCTGCTTTATTATATTTGTCTTGTTCTATTTCAACCTCACGCTGTACTTTCCAATACCCCGCTGACCAAGCTGCTCAAAACGTTCATATAAAGTCATTGAGAAGCCAGTCCATATTTCACCTCTGTGTGGTGGTGCGTGTCCCCCTCCCCCATGTCTGCACACTTTCACTGCCCCCTGGTGAGATCCCAGAGCTCTTATTATATATCTTATTTATGTATCCTGTTACTCAAGTGATGTTCACATCCTGGGAAGTCGTCAGCTCAAATACTTTCCCTTCTTTTGTGTTTGTGCCTCAGATGAATGATGACTGGAAAGTGTAGTTCTTGTACCATGATACCTGTAGAGTCGTATTTTTGTATTTACACATTAAAGACATCTATCTTGATACTTGCTCTGTTGTCCTGCAGCTCTGGGGCAGATTATGCTGTACGTGGATGGAATGAATGGACTCATTGCTCACAATGAAACCGTTCAGTGGCTCTACTCCCTCGTCGGATCAAAGGTAAATTCACTTTACTATATGCCACAATGAAAACAATTAAACTAGATAACTTAGTAAGTTGCAGCTATGAAGTGGTCACATTGGTCACCTCAGCCCTCTACTGGGCAGATTGTAGTACTGCCCATTCGTAAATCAAGTCTGAAATTAAGTGGTATTGATGCATTTTAATTAAAAGAGGAAAACAAATAAATCAATTATTATCATTATCAATATCTGTTGTTAAATAAGTCAGTGGCCCCTAGTCTATTGTTTGATGTTCACAGATATACACTGTCAATTGTTGCAATTATATTTTTTTGTTTTAAAGATATTGGTCTTCAAAGTCCTCTTTACGACAAAACGTTTTCTTTGCAAATACTTTTGCACTTGCATTTTTGTATGCAAAATCATAAAAAAGGTTATATATATCATTATTGTTCAGCAAAGGCTGTACTTAAAATACTTTTCTTGTGCAGTTCCGCCTGGTGGTGAAGACTGCTCTTAAACTGCTGCTGGTGTTCGTGGAGTACACTGAGTCCAATGCTGCGCTGCTCATCCAGGCTGTGAACACTGTGGATGCAAAAAGAGGTCGGGAGCAAAAGTAGCAGTTCAAGCTGAATATTTTGTGTTCACACTTAAACGCACACCACATCAAAATTCTGACCAAATTAAACCTGGGCTAAACAGGAACTATAGCAAGACAACCAAGTTGACATCTGGACTAAACTGGACTTAACCCAGGACCAAACCAGTGGAAACGCAGCAATAGAAGCAGAAAATTGTAGTTCTCTTCCCTTTACTTAAGACAGTGGTTCTCAAACAAACCAAGCACCACATAATATAATATCTGGCATTCCGAATACCACCACATCTAAACTTGGGCTGTATAAGGCCTAAAGGATGAATAAGCATGGTCTAAAATGAGACGAACCAGGTCAAAAATATGACTAAAACACAGATTTGGTAGTTCCAAATAATTATGGAATGTAGGACACAATCATTATCAGATTTGTCTTTAAATAAAATAAATGCTCAAACTGTTCTGAAACTAATAATAATGCTAACTATAAATATTCAATTCACATACTTCACAATGAGACACGACGTAATCTTGTTACTAGATTAGATATTCAGAGATTCCAGTGTTCAAATGACTCTGCACTGTCTCATTTTTCACTACTCACTAGATTAAATGTCCCACCACACTGCCTCACTTACTCACCTGCTCCACACTGTGCACACTGACAGTTCTTGGGGTCTCATCCCCCTCATCCCTTCTCTGGTCTCCTGTTGCATAAGTAAACCTGATACACTTGTCTCCCAGAGTGAAGGAAATGGACTTGACCCTGTCGGCTTCTTACTGGAGATCAAGTCGCCTCAACTTTTTCCACCAGCTTTTTTTCCAGTGAAAGTGAAAGAGAGTCCGGAGCGGCGAGATGACTTGAAACCCGGGTAACGCTGTCAGCTCGTTATAATGTGAGTGTCTTGTGCTGCCGTAGGAACAAAGTTTTGGTCAAATATAATGGAGATCTTGGATGAGAAGGATGGAGTGGATACAGAACTGCTGGTCTACGCCATGACACTAATCAATAAGGTCAGTGTACAAATACTCTTTTTATGTATTTTTCTATCTGTGAAGGCTTTATTTCAACCTCATACAGACTCATTTAAGTTAATCAGTAGTTTTTGTTAATTATTAGTGAACAAAATAATAATAAAAGCCATTGTATAAGTGTAAAAGTGCATGTTGTCAACTGTAAACAAAGCTGTTACATGATGATGAACATGTTTCTATCATTATATTAAAACACGTTTCTGGCAATGATACAACAGTTTGCTTAATAGTTTCAAAGGCGACAAAATATTGAGATCTTCACAACGTTGAATAACAGTCATTTCCTGTTTGTGTACATTATCTCGCTAGACCCTGTCAGGGCTCCCGGACCAGGACTCATACTACGACGTTGTGGACAGTCTGGAGGAGCAGGGCCTCGAGGCTCTGGCCCAGAGACACCTGAGCAGGAAGGGCACGGACATCGACCTGGTGGAGCAGTTCAACATTTATGAGGTACGCCATCTTCTGTTTGTGCAGCTATTTCAACGAGCATCGCAGTAGGATAGCATGGTAAACTTAAAGCGCAATTATTTAACGAATAATTACACATGGAAAACATTATTCCACGATTCTATTGCAGAGACAATTCATTCTATTTAATTTAATGGTAATATGAGTCATCCTAACTCAATATGAAGTCAGTAAATTACCAGGGAACAAGTTTAATATTTTCTGTGTAGATTTGAGTTTTACACACGATCAATCTTGCTGAAAACGAGCGGGAAAAGACGGAACATACGTCCAAGTAATTCACACTGATTTGGCGGCAGAACAAGCAGAGAAATCACTTTTGTTAAATCTAGTTAAGAGAAAACCACATACATCTTTCTCATCTGCAGATCCATAAAGCGCCTCTCTGTGTATGTTTTTTCAAAAGTTAAATTGTCCGTATTTCTACTAAAATAGGCCGAAGCGCGACTGTCGGAATGTGTTTGTTTTGGTTAGTTTGGTTGCTTCACCTTTCACCTCCGCCCAAACCACAATGCTGTGAATCCTGTGAATGCTCCCAATCTCAACAACATGGATTCTCGTGAGTTTATGATCTCACAAACATTGAGATAACTCTTCTTAATGTACGTTATCCCAGTGATCATATTTCCATCCTACAAGTGTTACTGTGCTCTAGAGTGTGACCCGTCTTTATTACAAAAAAACATACCACATCTCGCTCCAATTCCATTTTTAAATTAGTATTATTCTACCGTTCTACTGTTTCTTTACGCTTGTTTCCTAGATGGTCCTAAGGCATGAGGACGGTGATGAGGAGACCCAGTTACCCCCGAGTGGGCGTAAGGATCGCAGACGGGCCAGTGTGGGGTGCACCTCAGAGGGGCGGGGCCTAGAGCGGAGACGCAGCCGCAGACATTCACTCCAAAACAACAGAGGACACGCCTCGGCCCCAGCCTCGCCCTGCAGCCCCTACACACACGGCACCGGCTTCCTGTCTTTCGGTGGTCCCAGAGTGGAGGACATCAGTGAGAGGTGAGGGGGGGGCACATCCACAAAATGAGTTGGAGAGATCTAATCTCTCTTCTGAAAACATTAGTCATTATTTTGCGGTCCATAGAGTAGTTTCACAATCCATAACACAGTATGTCACAGAAAATAGCTGAAACAACAATATAATGTTCATCTATTTTAGCTTGAGACATTGTTGTCAAACTAACATTAGCCTACATGATATCATTAACATCATGGACTTTTATAGTATTAGTCATTCAAATATAAGACCATTCTTCACTCCAAATTGTCACTGTCCAAATTTAAACTTTTAACTTTATTACCATTCTTAACTTAACACATGAACTAGTATATCATCTGCCATGATGATATCATGTGGAAAAATAGTAACAAGAACCAGTTACAATGTGTGCATTATCTTTGACCCGGGTCAAGTTTGTGTGAGAGAGAGTTAATTCAATACTGTCAGTTGCAATACATATTGTTATTGTTTCTAGTTACTCAGAGATGTTCATCTTAACCATCATTCTCTGTTATCACTATGTGTTTTTGTGCATTTCTTACCTAAGCAGCACACTTACCAGTAAAGTGAATCAAACCCAGCTGGTCATCTGAAACTGGAGTAGGTTGTTCCGGTTCACTATAAGAATTTACAGCCGGTCACTCGTCGCTCTATTGTTAATTGAATCCAGGGAAGTTTAGAAAGCGACCAGAACACTGCAGCGTACACACACATACCTCCTACATGTTAGAACGAGCTGTCATTTTGGTGATGAAATTGATATTCATTAGATTTGTATCATCTTTGACCATTACATGTCCACTAAGTAACTTTTCTGGTGGAGGATCTGCCACCTGCATGTTTCCATGGAGATGTTATTGCTTTGACTGTAACGTGTCACAGTATTTATGGAAAGGCAACTCCGCTCGCAGTCAGAATGGATGTTTTCAAAGATATTGTTTGCATTTCTGCATTTTTTTGCAATAAAACACCTACAACTGATTATGTGAGATAGGTTTAATGCCATACTGTGGAACATTCCAAGCACAGCAATAACATCTTTGTGGAGACAAGCTGGGAAAATTACATTAGTGCATCTTTAACCATTTCTAAGGCATGTTTGTTCATTTACTAACTCTGTTTTCGAGCCTTGTGCATGTTTTAAGTGTCCACGTCTTTCTCTTGTCTGCTCCATGTTCATGTCTGTCTTAATCTTTGTTCACTACCGCCGATCCTCTACCTCTCCTCTCAACCCCAGAGAGGAGGAAGAGGAGGAGGATGAGGATGATGAGGATGAGGAGGAGGATGAGGAGGAGGAAGATGCAGATGCTGAAAGTCATCCAGTCATTGAGTCCGGTAGTCAGGGTGCACACAGGTATTTTGGGACAATTGTGATCCCTGATACTGTAGTTTTCCATTATAGTCTCCCATAATGTCACTATCATTTATTTAAAAGGTTTCCTATAATGCAGTGTTGTTCTTTTTAAATAGTTTGGAAAGCTCTCCTGCTTTGGCTACACTGAAGCGATTCATAAAGCTTAATTTAGAAGCAGACTGAGCGACTAGTGCCAGAAAAAAGAATTACTGGAAAATGAACAGTTTTATCTGCAAAAATATGTGAATTTCAAATCAATTGAGGCTTTAGCTGTGTTTTTGACAACCAATTCATATAAATTGCTATATCTTAGTGCAATAAAATTAGCTCATGTTACATTAGGGCCGTGCGCATGATCAAATCGAGATCAAATCGAGATCAAATCAAGATCAAATCGAGATCAAATAGCTTTAAATCGTCAATGATCAAGAGAGGGCTTCAAACTTTGGAAAAATATATTTGACTTTTTGCGTGTCAAGTGGCACTGTTTAAAGTTTTCTCATGAGAGCCATGTTTAATCATTTTTAACTAGAAAAAGTTAAATCCAATCGAGTCAAAATGTATTAATTCACATTTTTACTCTCAATTATTAAACTTAATTCATTAACTATTCATATGCTGGTCATATAATTCAGAGATGTTTTTGTATATTCAAAAATATAAATCAGCAGTATGGAAACCTTTGAATAAATCAGAAGAATTCATTTACCACTTGAAAAACCGTTCATTCTCCTAGTTTGGCCTTGTCTCTTGTACTTTGTCCTGCAGTGTGGCTGCAGCTAGCATGTGTCTGAGCTTTAAGTGTATGGCCCAGCTCGTGCCCAGTCCAAGTCTTCCTGAAGTCCAGACCAGGCCCCGCACTCCTGTGTCCGTCGCACCTAAACAGAGGAACTATAGTCTTTGGTGTGTGTCTTTAAAAATAACTTAATCCATCTTTGCTTTTTGCTGCACTGCACAAAGCTTTGCACACCATCAAATATTATGGTCAACCTACCTCCTTTATTTCATCCCAAAAAATGACCCAAATACAAATATCAAAAAAGGTCTCTGCACATATTTGCTTTAGTTGATAAAAACGTTAAATACAAATTGAACAGTTCATTTTATACTTTTCAAAATCGTGTGGTTATTACAGCGTCCTTCTGACCTCTCACTAGCTTCTCTGTGTGACTAACTCATTGTACTTTTTCCTTTGGGATGTTGGATTTGTTTTTCTAACTCTGCTTTTCATCTTCAGTGTGACAGAAACATCTCACGCAAACAACTCTAGCACACCCTTAACATCTAGAAAGCCCTGCTGGGCCGAAAGGTAAGGCTTAGTTCTCTAGGCATGGACACAACTCACATACGGTCTAACAGTCTTGTTGTTTAACTGCTATTTTATTCCTTTTGTGCGCCGGGATCTTGTGTTCCTGACATTATTTTACCCATAGACTTTTGGCAAAAATAAATATCAAG